>NC_053024.1:53983838-54078846 GCF_003073215.2 Triticum urartu | reverse complement strand
GGAACCGTCAGAGAACCTATCGAAGATGGAGCCAGCGAAGGTGCCGAAGGATCCGAGCACCACGCTCGCCTGAAAGATCAGCTCGGAGACACGGCAAAATTGTCGTGCCAAAGCAAAGGCCGCAAAGGAGGAGAAGCTGAAGAAGCAGCTGGCCGCCGGTGGGCCCGGTGGTGGCAATGGGCGTGGAGGGTGTGGCACACGAGGCGATCGACAAGGCCGTGGTAGACATCACCAAACGGGCGCGCCCACAGTGTAGATGGCGTCGTGGCCGAAGCCTTACAAGCCTCCGTACTACTACACCGCCAAGCAGCTCGGAACCCCCGCTGGTACGGTTCCTTACATCATCGACGTTAACGTGACACCGCTCTTCTTCAAGTATTCTTCACCGTAGCTCGTCCGGACGAGGAGCAGATGGGTGCCTGCACGCTGTTTGTTGCAATGCCGAGAGAAAAAAGATGAGTTGGTGGTGGCGGAGGCGGACGCGGACGCAGAGACTGCCTACGTAGCGGTGATGACACCTCCTTGATCGAGGAGCAGCTTGCTGGGATGGTCGGTCCGGCAGGGCAGAAATGCATGGCATGTCGGACTAATGCATTTTTGCCTCTTTTGGTTGTGATCGGGGATGCGATCCGGAACGGGTGTGATCCGACGCGATGTGTGGATCAGCGTACATTTGAATTTAAATTTGTTGGTCCCGCCTATCCGCGAATGGATGCTGGAAAAAATTTGTTGGTTGCCATTCAAGATGCCCTAAGCCCAATGATTGACAATGACATCTTATCTCCTTCCAGTTCTTTCTTTAAGGTTTTTGTTATAATGTTATCCATATCCATATGCATGTTTCCCATCTGATAAAGCACATTCTGACCTTCCATGAGCTAGTGTGCCCTATAGTTGCTTCTTGCTCGCCATTTATCATCTCGGTGTTGATCTTGTCCATCTTGTATGCGTCAGTGTGCATATTGATGCGGCAGTTGTACCTTGGCACCGCAGAGTTGTCGTCGTCACCGTTCGAGGGCTCCTCGACTTCCAGATTTCATAAAGGGAGCTCACTCGCGACCTGATCGCCGTCTCGAAGGCCTCCATGGGAAGAACCGCAACAACCATGCTCCTCAATAGCCGAAGCACTGATTGCAGCAGCGGCGCAGAAGAGGACATCGGGGCGCCACTGCCACGGCCTCGGTGGGTGGCGTTGGAAGGGGAACAAGAGCTTGACGCCAGGGCTGGGAGCACGAGAAGGAGGTGAAGCATGGAGCATTGGGGGGGAGAAGATGTTCTTTATGGCCATGTACGACAGTGCTGGACTCGACATAACCCTTCGCACGGGAGAGAGAGCGTGTCAAACAAAATATGTGAAACCATCATCTGAATCATTGCACCACTAATCGACTGATAAATTCGCATGGCAAATGCAACCCATGTACATAGCAATATCCCCAACTAACGCACGTATCAATTCCTGATTAGTTAATTAAGGCTGAATTTAAAAAGAAACCTCAACGGGAAATAGAAAAGTTAGTACATGAAGCTAGCCCGGCAGATTTTTTTAGGGGTAGCTAGCCCAGCAGATATTTAGTTTGTTTTATGTATGTATGAATGAGAACCTATTGGTTTGGGTTGGTTTGAACTGTCAAGGAGGCTGGGTTGGGCTGGGTTCTGAAAGGCCATCGGCAGGCCCACGTAGGCTTGAGAGAAGTAACCCTCATGTCTAATTGGCCGAGAGCTCCTAGTTGACGCTCGTGTGCATCAACTTTTTTTTAGAAAACTTCATGTGCATCAACTAGGAGTGGCTTCGCCAAAGCCTACACGAATGGGTCGGCCCACTTTGCCCATGAAGAGGTTTGTAATTAATTTTTTTTTCTTTTTTGAGTTTTTAGTTGTCTTTTCACACAAAAAAACAACTGCTGTTTTTAGAAGCTAGAAAATTTTATAACATATGAAGAAATAGAAAAAATATATTCAAAAACTGTTAAATTTGTGTTCTATAAAAAGTTCACCATATATATAAAAATTGTTTGGTGTGTATTAAAAAATGTTCAATGTATATACAAAAAAATTTCAACGTATATAAAAAATATCTAAGCGTGTATTTTGAAAAAACATGTTCACCATATGCTAAAAAAAGATTCGGTGTGCATTCAAAAATAGTTCACCATATGCTAAAAAAAGTGCAGTGTGCATTTGAAAAAATTTCATCATATACTACAAACCTATAAAAAGGGAAAAAGAAAATGTAGAAAAGAAGAAGAAAACCCAAGATCTGAAAAAAGAAAAAGGGAAATAAAAAAACGAAGGAAAAAAACAAAACAGAAGAAGCTCGTCAATTGGGCCGGCCCATCTGGAGGTTCCTTTAGCGAAGAAGCCTGCACTACATGACGCACACGGGCGTCATACAGGTTTGGCCTGATTGGCCCCCTCCCTGGTGCACTCCCCGCGCGCCACAAGCAAATCAAACGCCGCGAGTCTCTCCGCCCGCCGCAGCGTCGGCGCGCATGCTGGCCCAGAGCTCGCGTTTCCCCGGTGGAGCGGTCGCCGCGTGTGCGCGTACGTGGTGGGCGTCTCCCCCACATAGCAGCAGTACGCCCTGTCGGAGGTACTCCCTCCGTTTTTATTTACTTTGCATATTAGAATTGACTGAAGTCAAACTTCGTAAAGTTTGACCAAATTTATAAAAAACAATATAAACATTTATCATAATAAATCTATACGATGTGAAAGTACATTTAATAATAAATCTAATGTTGTTGATTTGTTATTGTATATCTTAATATTTTTATATATAAATTTGGTCAAAGTTTGTAAAGCGTGACTTTGACCAAAGCTAATATGCGAACTAAATAAAAACGGAGGGAGTACTACGAACGCGGCCGTGCCTCGATCCATCCGTGATCCGTCGGTCGATCGGGGGTGTTGATTGCGGGCGCCGGTTCGGTTGGGCATTCAATCCGGCCGTAGCTGCATCTGCAGCTGCAGGAGATCAACCAAATCTCGCGGCTATGGCCGCTCAGTGGGGCTGCCGCACCACCGACAGCGAGGAAGCAAGCACGTACGCGCGCGCTAGGTCGACGCCCGCACCGACGGCGACAGCCAGCGACATGGCTCCGCCTTCGCGGCAGCTTCTACGTAGGTCTCTTCCTTCCCGCCTCCTCGAAACTGGTCGGGCACTTGTTCCCCTTGGGAAGTCGTTCGTGCCAGAATGACATGTTCTCGTCGAAGCATGCGTCGGTCATTTTGTGTTTTACCTTCATCTCCAGAGCCATGAGAGTTACTTTCAAGCGGGTATCCTCGGGCCTGCATCCTTCATACAATGGAGTAACCGCGTCTATTTCCAGTTGATCCAGCTTGGCTTTCTCTCGGGCGGCAGCTCTTGCGTTATCCGTCTGCTTGAGAAGCAGCTCTTGAATATGAGGGTCCTGCACCCAGCCTCCATCGTCGTCTGCTCCGGCATCTTCATCTTCATGATCATGCCCTTCGTCTTGATCTTCCTCATCATCATGTCCGGCATCTTCTACATGATGACTGTGTATAGCATCACCGTCGTGATCATGTCCTGGAGATTCTTCGTCTTCTCGCCCGCCCTCGCCGCGGTGGTTGTCTTGCTGCCCTTCCTCATTTCTTTCCCGCCCCCCATGGACGACTTCATAGTCATCTTCATCACCTTGCCACCGATGGCCATCCATGAAACCATGCAAGAGCAGGTGGTCCCGCACCTGCCCGGAATCCGGGTCCGCAATAAGGCTCTTCAGCTTGCATCTTCGACACGGACATCTTATCTCCGTCTCGTTCTTTTGAAGCATCTCGGCCTTCGCAGAGCTCAAAAACCTATTCACGATGCCTTCAGTCATCGTGCGGACCATGGTCGCCTGCGGGGTAGAGCAAAATGATATTTTAGAACCAAGAAAAAAATTTGGCATAACTTTCCCTAAAAATAGGACCAAAAAGAATGCATAGTGCCAAAATTCTCGCCGAAACGGAAATGAATCAACATTCCGGCAAAATATTGGCAACTATCACATTTCAAATACCGGTACCTGCAAACACAAACATATATGCAACACCACAAACATGCGCAACACCACAAACATACATAGATCTAGCTAGGCCACAAAAAGTGCATGTGCACTTTGTTGGAGCGAGTTAGGGAGAAAAAAAGTAGATCTACAACATAAAGATAGCTTTCCCCTACTTACCTATCAAAAAAGGTAATTTAACCACTTAATTTTGATGAATCTATGGTGCAAATGAGGTGAGAAGGAGAAGGCAGCCGACACAAGCTTGGAGAAGGAGGTGGAGGGAATGAAGTGAGGAAAGTGAGTGTGTAGGTGTGGCTGTCCAAAATATCTAGCTGGTCCCAGGTTACTAATGGCGCACCACCCACTCATGCGCCATTAGTAACCCCACATACTAATGGCGCACCTGCTGGTGGTGCGCCATTAGTAGTTTTGCAATAAAATAATATATATATATATATATATATATACTAATGGTGCACCGTGGCATAGTGCGCCATTACTAGTTTAAACTAGTAATGGCGCACTATGCCACGGTGCGCCATTAGTAGTTTTGCACACAAAAAAAAAGAATAAAAAAATACAGTAGTGGCGCACTGTTTGGCTGGTGCGCCATTACTAATTAACTAGTAATGGCGCATTGTGCCTGGATGCGCCATTAGTATGTTTGGAAAAATAAAAAAATTATTACTAGTGGCGCACCATGTGTCTGGTGCGCCATTATTGTCTCCACACTAATGGCGCACCTGCACATGGTGTGCCATTAGTATATAGTAGTGGCGCACCACATGTCTATATAGTAGTGGCGCACCACATGTGTAGTGCGCCATTAGTGTGAATTTCATCTATAGCCCTTTTCCTAGTAGTGCGGACGGGCTTTGAACAGTGGACCTCTCCACCCGGTTGTTTCAGCTCAACACAGAGGGACACCTGGGAGCAACATCCGGGCCAAACCCACAGCTACATCCCCTCCGTGTAGTCCCGATGCGTCTGTTTCACCCCTCCAGGTGCCGGCGGCGGCGCCGTCCGTGAGGGGGGCCACGCCCCTTAGACGCGTACCGGGTGTTTGCAACCGCCACAACACTCCCAGACTTGTGAGAAGCAGCGTACGCAAGATTGGCGGCATGCTAGCACACGGAGGCCGCGGCCATAGTCGTAGACGTGCGAAGGGCATTCCGCGTAGAGGGAAGTGTTCGGATACTTCTCCATCACCAAAAATTATGAAAAATTACCATCGCTCCTATAGCACATGTACCCACGTCGTGTAAAAAACTCATGATTTTATCGCGATCTGAGTATTTAATAATATTCATGCCGCACCGTTACCGCAGAACGTCTACTACTGTGTCATCGCCGTCCGTGAGGGGGGCCACACCCCGGAGACGCGTGCCGCCTCTTCGGACATGCCACAACAACACCCCGCATATATGAGGGGCCGGTGCGACGCTCCGGTGGCATTGCTACCCCCCCCCCCAGGGCCCCCGTCCCTCCTAACCCTGGAGCGGTTGACCACGAGATCTAGCCCTTTGACTTTCCACGGACGGGCTTTGAACCGTGGACCTCTTCACCCAGTTGTGTCAGGTCAGTGATACATTCCATTTTGCATCATGCTTTTATATCGATATTTATTGCATTATGGACTGTTATTTCACTTTATGTCACAATACTTATGACTATTCTCTCTTATTTTACAAGGTTTACATAAGGAGGGGGAATGCCGGCAGCTGGAATTCTGGCCTGGAAAAGGAGAAAATATTAGAGACCTATTCTGCGCAACTCCAAAAGTCCTGAAACTCCACGGAACATCTTAAAATAAATAAAGAAAAATCCTCGCCAAAGATGAAGGCTAGGGGGCCCACACCCTGCTCACGAGGGTGGAGGGCGCCCCCCTCCTGGGGCGCACCCCCTACCTTGTGGGCCCCCTGGTGGGTCTCCGACGTCCATCTTCTGCTATATGAAGTCTTTCGATGAGAAAAAATCGGAAGGAACTTTTCGGGACGAGACTCCGCCGCCATGAGGCGGAACCTTGGCGGAACCAATCTAGAGCTCCGGCAGAGCTGTTCTGCTGGGGATACTTCCCTCCGGGAGGGGGAAATCATCACCATCGTCATCACCAACGCTCCTCTCATCGGGAGAGGGCAATCTCCATCAACATCTCCACCAGCACCATCTCATCTCCAAACCCTAGTTCATCTCTTGTATCCAATTCTTGTCTCAAAGTCCGGGATTGGTGCTAGTAGGTTGCTAGTAGTGTTGATTACTCCTTGTAGTTGATGCTAGTTGGTTTATTTGGTGGAAGATCATATGTTCAGATCCTATATGCATATTATTACCCCTCTAATTATGAACATGAATATGCTTTGTGAGTAATTATGTTTGTTTCTGAGAACAAGGGAGAAGTCTTGCTATTAGTAGTCATGTGAATTTGGTATTCGTTTGATATTTTGATAAGATGTATGTTGTCTAGCCTCTAGTGGTGTTATGTGAACGTCGACTACATAACACTTCACCATTATTTGGGCCTATAGGAAGGCATTGGGAAGTAATAAGTAGATGATGGGTTGCTAGAGTGACAGAAGCTTAAACCCTAGTTTATGCGTTGCTTCGTAAGGGGCTGATTTGGATCCACATGTTTTATGTTATGGTTAGGTTTACTTTAATACTTTTGTTGTAGTTGCGGATGCTTGCAATAGAGGTTAATCATAAGTGGGATGCTTGTTCAAGTAAGAACAGCACCCAAGCACCGGTCCACCCACATATCAAATTATCAAAGTATCGAACGCGAATCATATGAACGTGATGAAAACTAGCTTGACGATATTCCCATGTGTCCTCGGGAACGCTTTTCCTATTATAAGAGTTTGTTCCGGCTTGTCCTTTGCTACAAAAGGATTGGGCCACCTTGCTGCACTTTATTTACTTTTGTTACTTGTTGCTCGTTACAATTTATCTTATCACAAAACTATCTGTTACCACTAATTTCAGTACTTGCAGAGAATACCTTGCTGAAAATCGCTTATCATTTCCTTCTGCTCCTCGTTGGGTTCGACACTCTTACTTATCGAAAGGACTACGATAGATCCCCTATACTTGTGGGTCATCAGCGCGCCGCCGCTCCCCTCCGCCGCCGCCGCCGTGCAGCGCCTCCTCGCGCGTGCCGCCTCCGCCGCGCGCTCCTACGTGCCGCCGTCGCTGGCCCCTTCCTCTTCCTGTCGCTTCTGACGCCTTTCATGGACTCTCCGGGCTACTTCACCATCTCCGGTGGAACCGCTCCACTGCCACACTATCAGCAGGCTCTCCCCGCTGGCCACCAGGCGTTCATCGGCGCGCCCTTCCAGCCGACTGGTGCCGGCTACGGCGCCCTGCTTGCGCCGTCGCCTCTCGGTGGTTATGGCCCGCCCGTCCTGGCGCCGCCCTACGGGAGCCTTCCACCGCCGCCGGTACCTGTGCCACGGGACCCCACCCTCCTCGCCGCTCAGCACTCCGCGCCATCGCCGAGTAGCTCTGTCGGTGGAGGCGACTGGTACATGGACTCGGGTGCTACTACGCACATGGCAGCTCATCCCGGTAACCTAACCTCCTCCACTCTCGTTCACACACCCACTCGTATCACCGTTGGCAACGGCTCCTCCTTACCTATTACTCATATCGGTAGCACTAGTTTTCCCTCCACTTCCACACCCATCAATATGTCTAATGTTCTTATTTCACCTGATTTAGTCACGAACCTAGTTTCCGTTCGTCGTCTTACTCGTGAGAACCCACTTACTGTTGAATTTGACGGTGTTGGCTTTTCTATGAAAGACGCCCGTACCCGGATGGTCCTTCATCGATGTGACAGTCCCGATGAGCTCTACCCCGTGCACGCCGGCGCCTCCACATCCACATTCGTCGCCCTTGCCGCCGGCGTTGACCTTTGGCACGCTCGCTTGGGTCACCCGAACCACATTGTCTTACGTCAAATTCTTAGGAGTTTCTCTTTCTCATGTGATAAGCTCGACGAGCACTCTTGTGAGGCTTGTCGCTTAGGCAAGCACGTTCGTCTTCCTTTTAGTGCGTCTTCTTCAGTTTCCACTTTTCCGTTTCAATTACTTCATAGTGATGTTTGGACATCTCCCGTTGCGAGTAACACGGGCTATCTATATTACTTGGTGATTTTAGATGATTATTCTCATTATGTGTGGACTTTTCCCCTTCGTCGTAAATCCGATGCTTTCGCCACACTCACCGCCTTTTATTCCTGTGTCACCACCCAGTTCGGTCGCCCCATACTCGCACTCCAAACTGATAATGGAAAAGAGTTTGACAACGTCGCTTTTCGCACACTTCTCGCCTCTTACAGCACCACCTTCCGTCTAACTTGCCCCTACACTTCCCAGCAGAACGGTCGCGCCGAGCGCATTCTCTGCACTCTTAATGACTACGTTCGCACGTTAATCTTTCACTCTAACGTGCCCGCTCGGTTTTGGCCCGATGCCCTCGCTACCGCCACTCTCTTAGTTAACATTCGTCTGTGTCGCCTCGGTGGAACTACGCCCCTCACCACCTTCTCTTCAGCACACCACCATCCTATGATGGTCTCCGCATCTTTGGGTGTCTCTATTATCCTAGCACCACGTCCACCACGCCACACAAGCTTGCACCACGATCCGTCCCATGCGTCTTTCTTGGCTACCCTCCTAACACCAAAGGTTACCGGTGCTATGATCATGTCACTCATCGTGTGTACACCTCGAGGCATGTGTACTTTGTCGAGACGGTGTTCCCATTTTTTCAGGTTCCTCCGGCTTCGGCCCCTTCAGTGCCGGCCCCCGTGCCCCCTTCGTGGAGCGATGCGCGGCGGCAGCCCCCGGCTGCCCCCCCCTCCGGCACGGCGCCCTCTGCCGCCACCACCTGGCTTCGTGACTCCCTCCCCCGAGGTCGAGTCCGAGCGGGCCCCAGGGTCCCCGTCTCCTCATACGAGGTTGAGCCCGGCACCTTGCCCGCCCACCCTGTGATGGGCTCGACGTCACCCTCACCCATCGCCTCTTCCGCCGCCGGCTCGGCCGACGCTGCTACCGCCGTGGCCCCCCAGCCGCACGGGGTGCCCCCACCATCGCGGCACCCGCCGGCCCTGCTGCCCCGCCACTTGGCGTGACTACCCGTGCCCGGGCAGGAGTGCTTCGGCCCAGCACGCGCTACTCCGCCGACGAGTATGTGTGCGCCGCCATCACCCGTCCCCACCTCCGCTCGCGCTGCCCTTCGGGATCCCCACTAGCTAGCTGCGATGCAGGAGGAGTTCGATGCCTTACAGCGTAACCGCACGTGGCATCTTGTTCCGCGACCCCCTCGTGCCAACATCATCTATGGCAAGTGGGTGTTTCGCCACAAGACTTGCCCGGACGGTTCTCTCGAGCACTACAAGGCTCGGTGGGTGGTTCGTGGTTTTCGGCAGCGTGCAGGCGTGGACTTCACCGACACCTTCGCCCCGGTTGTGAAACCGGGCACGATTCGCGCCGTGCTTCAGCTGGCGGTCTCACGCGCCTGGCCTGTGCACCAGTTGGATGTCTCCAATGCCTTCTTGCACGGCCATCTCGCCGAGCAGGTGTTCTGTGAGCAGCCCACTGGTTTCGTCGACGCCGAGCACCCCGACTTCGTGTGCTTGCTCTCCCGTTCTCTTTACGGGTTGAAGTAGGCGCCTCAGGCTTGGTACCAGTGTATCGCAGCCTTCCTGCAGTCTCTCGGATTTCAGTCCACTCGCTCTGATGCTTCACTCTCTGTGTATCATCAGGGAGTTGACACTGCATATCTGCTGCTCTATGTCGACGACATCATCCTCACGGCGTCCGCCCCCGACCTCCTTCAGCGGCTGACTGTTCGTCTTCGTGATGAGCTCTCCCTCAAGGACTTGGGCCCCCTGCACTACTTCATCGGCATCGAGGTGGTCCAACGGACTGACGGCTTCTTTCTGCATCAGCAGAAGTACGCCCACGAGCTCCTGGAGCGTGCCGGTATGCTTAACTGCAAGCCAGCGCCCACCCCTGTCGACACGAAGGCGAAGGTCTCTGCTCTCGAGGGGTCTCTTGCGTCCGATGGAGCGTTTTATCGCTCTATTGTCGATGCTTTACAGTACCTGACGCTGACTCGCCCCGACCTGCAGTACGCTGTCCAGCAGGTGTGCCTCCATATGCACGCCCCGCGTGACTCTCACTGGACTCTGGTGAAGCGTATTCTCCGTTACATACGCGGCACCATGTCCTTGGGACTCACCCTGACGGCCTCCGCTTCCACCGACCTTGTGGCCTACTCGGATGCCGACTGGGCTGGCTGCCCCGACACGCGACGCTCTACGTCGGGCTACTGCGTCTACCTTGAGCCCTCGTTGATCTCTTGGTCATCGAAGCGGCAGCCCACGGTCTCCCGCTCCAGCGCCGAGGCAGAGTATCGTGTCGTGGCTAATGTCGTGGCCGAGTGCTCTTGGATACGTCAGCTGCTCTAGGAGTTGCTTTGTGATGTTCACAAGGCCACTCTTGTCTACTGCGATAACGTCAGCGCGGTCTACCTCTCCGCCAACCCGGTGCATCATCGACGGACGAAGCATATTGAGCTCGATATTCACTTCGTGCGCGAGCAGGTTGCCCTTGGCCGTGTTCGGGTTCTCCACGTACCGACGACGCAACAGTTTGCTGATGCGATTACTAAGGGATTGCCTACTCCCGTCTTCGAGGAGTTTTGGTCCAGTCTCTGTGTCTCCGGCGACGCTTCGACTGCGCGGGGGGGGGGGTGTTGAGTATATATTGTGTATTGCACGTGTATTGGATTTGTGGTCCACCTCCTAGTCTTGTATAGTTGAGGTAGAGGTCTTCCCTTGTATCATATATACGTGCACCAGCACCCTATCAATACAACGTCTATTGTATTGCAAACTTTTCTGTCTACAATTTGCGATAAATGTCTCGTGTCCCAAATTAAGTCCAGAAAACCTGCCCTCAATAAATTCATCGTTCTTCACCTAGATCAATTAATTTTAGATCATGTCTTGCCGCAAAAAAAAAGATCATGTCACATGTCCCCAACTAAGTCCAACAAACTCAGTCCTCAAACAAATCATTGTTTTTTCTATCAGTGACACAAGTCCCGCAACCCAGATTTTCGGTCGAGCAAACCTTGATCCATGGCAACTATCATTTGCCCCATAGAGAAGCACCTGCGAGGTGGTGACCGTCGGTGTGCGCAACCGCACCGTCTTGACGTATGTTATTTTTTTCACCCATTGCAGCGCACGGACATTTTTGCTAGTAAATAAATAAGAGCAATTCCAACACGCCGACTTATTTCGTCCCCGCGTCTCCGTTTGGACCGTCACGGACAGAAAAATTGACCCAACGTGTCGACTCATTTCGTCCCCGCATGTCCGTTTGGGTCGCCACAGACAGAAAAATTGGCCCAACGCGTCGATCCAAATGAACGCACATCCGCTTTTCGTCTGACAATGCTAAGACCAAGACGAAAGAAGTGGCGCTCGCTAGCATGATGAGGGGGTGAAGATCATGAAGGTGGATCTGAACACCGTGTCGCCGAGGAAGAGGTCATGGTTCGAGAAGATGCAGTCCGACATGCTCAAATTCGACGACGAGTGATCTATGGCGGAGAGCGTCATCCCTTTTTTGTATGCTGACAATTGTGCTGGTATGGCCACACCCCTTTTTGTGTGCTGGCATGTGTACCGGCCATTGACAAATGCACCATCATGAATTGTGATGATTTTTTTTGAAGGTTGATATTGTATGCCGGCCGCTGGCATGGCGCTGGCATGGTTGCTGACATGATCTATTGTCACAGACCTTTTAAATTTATATGTGGACATAGAATGAATTGCGCATGTTGGATGCACGGCTGAATCAAAATAAAAACAGGATGGACGCCGAGCAAATGGTCAATCCAAACGAACGAAAAATGAATAAAGCGCTCTTTCATTTGGATCAACACGTTGGAGGTGCTCTAACAGAAAGCAGAAGAGGGACGACGGATGGGCATTGAAGATAGGGAAAACTTTGTTTTTGCCACTTTAGTTTTTGCCAACTTTGCTTATGCCACTCTAGAATTTGACATCTCACTTTTGCCACTCTTAGCTTTTGACAATACATCACAAATGCCATTCCGTGGCAAAAACGATAATTTTTTATTTCACTTTTGTCACTCTTAGCTTTTGACATGTATCACAATTGCCACTCTACAATTATCGTTTTTGCCACAGAATGACAAAAGTGATATATTGTCAAAAGCTAAGAGTGACAAAAGTAAAATGTCAAATTCTAAAGTAGCATAAGCAAAATTGGCAAAAACTAGAGTGGCAAAAACAAAATTTTCCCTTGAAGATACTGGCTGCAGCAAAGAAGAGAAGTAGAAGCTGCCCCGCGGAGGCGGGGGCATGCCTCCATGTCGCTGTCGGTGCGCGAGCGCGTTTGCTTGCCTCCTCGCCGGTGCGGCAGCGGTGTGGTTTCTCAGCCCCACTGGTCACTGCGCCGAGATTTGATCTGATCTCCTGCGGCTGCAGCCGGATTGAATGCCCAACCGAACCGCCCGCCGCAATCAACACCCGGGCGCGATCGACGGATGGGATAGTTGGGTCGAGGCACCGCCGCGTCGGTACCACCGTACCTCCGACAGGGGAGACGCCCAGCACGTACGCCGGTGCGCGCGCACGCGGCCACCCGCAAGCCGACGGGGCGGCAGACGCTCAAGGCAAGGCCGCGGGCGCGGGGACGCTTTGCTTGTGGCGCGCGGCGGGGACTTACCAGAATCCATTTTTGACGAGGGACCAATCACGCAACCGAGAGGCAAGTCACCGGGCGCACGAGCTTTTGCTCGCCTAGCCTCGTGAATGAATGGGTTCAGAGTTAAGGCCCAGCCAGTTTCCGGTCCAACAACTGTTCTTCCAAAACTGCTCTCGCCTGCCTTGACAATTAAACTCAAACCAAAAACAGCCCACTCGCTGGCTCCACGACTTAGTTGGCTGCATCTAATACAGCCCACTCGCTGGCTACTGTGTTTCTTCGTTCTTAGATCGGTTTCTATTTCTCGTTCGGTTAACTGATAGAGGAAAAACAAATAGGACATGTTTTGAGTCAATTTGACTATTGACTTTTGGAAAAATGGTCAACCATTGACTTTTTCATAATAAAATAAAATAAAAATACAAAAATCGAAAAAAGCTCATTAATTCAAAATGGTCATAGATTTTAAAACTTTCACAAATGAAAAAATTTCATCAAAAATTCAAAAACAATTCGTCGGTATTTAAAAATAAATCACAATTTGAAAAAGTTCATCATTCTGAAAAACTTCCATCTAATTTGAAAAAAAGTTCATCAAACTTGAAACAAATGTTCACAAATTAGAAAAAAGTTCCTCAATTTTGAAAAAAAATCATTGATAGTGAAAAAAGTTCATAAACTTTAAAAAAGGTCATCAAACTGAAAAAAGACCATGCATTTTGAAAAATAAATAATAAATGATTGAAAACCATGCATAAAAAATTGAAAAAGAAAAAGAAAAACTAAACAGTGAAGGCATCACATCACAGCAATAGTGAAGAGCAACCGAGCTCCTGGCCCAGATAACATACCAGCGGAGTTTTATAAACATTGCTGGGACTTTGTGAAAGGGGATATCATGCGCTTGTTTGATGCTTTTCATAACAACACTTTAGATGTTGCTCGTTTGAATTATGGAATGATAACTCTTATCCCGAAAGTGAATGGAGCTAAAAGGATCCAGCAATATAGGCCAATCTACCTCCTGTGATGCCCTTATAAGCTTATTACCAAGGTTTCGGACAATAGAGCGGCCCTTTTTGCTGATATCCTCATCAGTAAGCATCAAAATGCCTTTATAAAGCATAGGAACATTATGGACGGTATCTTGACCCTTCATGAGATTCTGCATCATACGCAGCGTAAGAAAAAAGTTGGTGTGGTATTGAAACTCGATTTCGAAAAAGCCTATGATAAAATCAATTGGGATTTCCTTCTTGAGTGCCATAAAAACAGAGGTTTTGGCCCTGTGTGGTGTGGCTGGATTCATAGTATCCTTAAGAATGGGACCATTAACATCAAGCTGAATAACGAAACTGGCCCCTACTTCCAAAGCTGCAAGGGAGTGCGACAAGGGGACCCGCACTCGCCTTTCTTGTTCAATATGGCTGTGGAAGCTCTATCTAAAATGATCCTTAATGCACAAAAAGAAAAAATGCTGACAGGTCTCGCTCCAGACCTGATCAATGGGGGTGTTGCTATCCTCCAGTATGCAGACGGTACTGGCATCTGCTTTGAGCATGACAAGGAAGCTGCAGTCAATTTGAAACTCTTGCTTTATATATTTGAACTCATGTCAGGGCTAAAGATAAATTTCCTTAAAAGTGAAGTTTTATGCATAGGGGGTGATGATGACATACTTACCTTTTACTCCGAGCTCTTTAACTGCCAAATTGGGCATTTTCCTATGAAATATCTAGGGGTTCCTATGAGTTACTCCACTCTTCGTGCACTTGACTGGGATTTTGTGAATGATAAATTCCTCAAATGCTGTGAATCTTGGATTGGAAATGCAGCATCTTCAGGGGGGAGACTGACCTTCTCAACTCTTCTCTTACTAGCATCATATTCTACTACATGTCTATGTTCATGCTATCTAAGAAAGTGATTGAGAAGTTAGATAAACACAGAAAAAAGTTCTTTTGGCAGGAGACTGATGGTCGGAAAAGATACCACTTGGTCAAGTGGCCTAGAATCTGTAGGTCCAAAAAAAAGGGGGAGCTAGGAGTTAAAGATCTGCATAGAAAAAATATCAGCCTACTCACCAAATGGTGGTGGAAATTGGAAACACAGCAAGGGCTTTGGCAGGAGGTGATTCATGCTAAATATTTCAAAAATGACACGATCCCCTTGGTGAAAAGTAAGTTTGGGGATTCCCCCATTTGGAAAGCTATTATGAAAGTAAAGGAAGTGTATTTGGTAGGGAGGAAAGTGAAATTGAACTCTGGTAATTTAGCCAGAGTTTGGAAGGATCCTATTAGAGGTGCTGCCCCCTTGAGAGATAAATTCCCAACCTTATTTCACATATGCAACTATCAGGAGACAACTGTTGCTGAATTTAAAAATTTTGAGGGTAGTGACCTGTTCAAAAGAAATTTACACCCTCCCCTCACGGATCAGTGGAAGGATCTAGTTGAGGTCGTTAACTCTTGGCAGTTGTATGCCGAGACTGATCAGATTAGTTGGGCGTTGGGTAAAAAAGGTAAATTCTCAACCAAATTGGTCTATACCTACTTGGAAAGGCATCTGGCTGGATGTGACTATAGATGGGTCTGGAAAGCAAAAATCCCCCTTAAAATCCAAATTTTTCTTTGGCAAGTGTTCCAAGACGCGGTTCTGACTAGAGAAGTCATGAGAAAGCGCAACTGGGCAGGCAATCCTAAATGCTTTTTTGTGATAATGTGGAGACCTCACAACATCTTTTCTTTACGTGCCCTGTGGCTCGGGTGGTATGGAGGACGGTTGGATGTGTGCTGGGCACATCTTTATGTCCAAATAACATTTGGCAGTACTATTCCTGGTGTTATATTTTCCTTCCTGATGGAACTAAACTTTACACCTCTGGTTTGGCAGCAGTTTGTTGGGCGATATGGAACAATCGTAACCAAGCTACTTTTGAACATAAAGATCTCAAAAGCCCTTTTAATGTGGTGTATGCTGCTTGTGGTTTTTTGATGTACTGGGCAGGTTTGATGGCTGGCAATGATCGGGAGGCCATGGAGCGCGGAGCCAAGATGCTCAGGTCCAGTGCTTCGATGATGATGAGAATCTGCGCGGCTCCAACCAACTCAGCTTCGAACTGATCCCTTCTACATCTATTCGGAGTTTCAAGTTCTCGTCTGTCAGGGATAGGCTGCCTTTCACTCCTGCGCGGGTGTTTTCTGATTGCTCTTTTGTGAGCCTGTAAGCTTGGTGGATTTAGACTATTTTGGGTTCCTTTTGGAGACTCCTTGGTGTTTAGATCCTATAGGTTGCGTGATCACAGGTGTCGCTGGGTTTTCGCCCCGCAATGAGCTGCTCGATGACGAGTGCTCATGGTGGGTTTCCCAGTGGTGCTCTGAACTCGCCCCCCTTTCTAGTTTCCTTGCGATGTTGTTGGTTCTTGGGTCTGTGGTTCTCTGAACTATGTATTTCCGTTATGCATTTAATGGAAAAGGGTTGAGGCCCGGTTCAAAAAAAATCACATGACAAGAAAATAAGTTAATAGACACAGCATATAAGCTCTACCTGTTTTGTTCGTCCTATTGCACAAAACCATGAGCGATGTAGTTTGAATCCCCGATCGGACGCCTTATTTTTCGAAGGTTTAAAGAAAAAAACTAAATAGGCCCAACCCAGGAGGAAGTGGGGTGTGCGACAGTTTGCGTAATGACTTATAACGGGCGCTATGAGCGCTAAATAGGAAATCTCCTAAAAGAAAACCAGTAGTTGTGTTGTAGCAAAGAAACCAGTTTTTTTAGCTAAAAGAGATAAAAGTCTTTCTAGTAACAAATGGGGAGTTTTATATAATAGGTCCGGAATAGAAAAAACACATGATTGTAATGCCATGCACATGCTAGATTTCCTATTAAATGCACTGCAAAGGATTCTTCAGGAAAAAAATCTTGTAAGATTCAGGCCTATGAATCAAATGACCTATATAGGAAAAATTCCGAAGGATTCCAATGCCCTCAAATTTCTTTGGGAATCCTTTGAGTCAAAGTGGCTGTATCGTTTTTCATATTAATACGATTCATATAGACATGGGAAACATATTTAGGCACTCCCCAAACGATGCAGGATTCACCACGAATCCTTTGCATATTCTACAAGTGATGGTACGTAGTGGTCAAAAAATACACCAGAGATCGTTGCTTCAAGATTGATGCAAGGGGCAAATGGCAAATGCAAGGTGCATTGGCTGGCTTGGGAGAGGATGTGCAGAAGCAAAAAGAGTGGCGGGGTGGGTTTTAGGGACTATGATCCTTTCAATCAAGCTCTACTAGCCAAACAAGCTTGCGGCTTGGTGAGCAACCCTGAACCCATTATGTTCACGTGTGTTGCAAACACGATATTATCTATATGGGGAGTTCTTGGAGGCCCCTTGTCCCAAAAGAAGTTTGTATACTTGGATAAACATCAAATTAATTTGAAGGGTCGGTGATGGCAAGTGAAAGTGTGGGACGATAGGTGGATCCCGAGGACAAGTGCTTATCATCGACTGGGATACAAGGACAATACCAGCGTTACACGGGTGTGCCGCTTGTTGGAGCATGAGGGCTCTAGCAGGCAAATTCCAACTCTCGACAAGGTACTCCATGAAGGCAACATGCATGATGTTAAATAGGCCGTGCTGGCACGGAGGACTTTCCAGCTTGGAACTTCACAAAAAATGGCGTCTTCATAGTCTGCTTCGCATACCATCTTGGCGGGGCTGAGAGTTCTTTATCAACCAACGGACCTCCGGGGCGGCTAGAGCTGTGGATCACGGACGTTCCGGGCAAGGTGAAAAATTCACATATGGAGGTTGTCGTCAAATGGGTTGGCAGTTGGTGAAGAGCTCCAACAAAGGCAAATTAAGAGTGATGTGCATTGCCTGCGAGAGAGAGGAGTCCATAGTACATCCCTTTTGGACATGACAACATGGAAAGGAATGCTAAAACTGCATTGCTAAGGCTGATCGCTGGATTTGTGCCACCACATGGTATACAGGACCACGTCGACCTCAAGCGTTGGTTCCTGGACTGGCTATGGATTTTCTGTGAAGTAAAAAACAAGTAGAAGACAACAACTGCCACTTGGCACTAGATTAATAGATTAGTCCAAAAATATGATATAAAAATTATTTAAAAGTGATAGTATAATAGCATGAAATAATCAAAATTTGTAGATATGTTTGAGAGATATCAGTACCCAGGTTCACGTTCCACCTTGCTGAGGTTCGACGGTCTTGATGCTGATGACATTGGTAGACTGGTAGTCTGGGTTGACGGCCTCAGGGTCGAGGTTGAAGGTCTTGTTCTCGATGGCCTTTTGTAGCCACTCCTTGAGACTAGCCATAGTGGAGAGTAACTTCAAGAGTAACATACACATTATTCTAGACTATATTATTACCTTCATAGTGGGTAGTAACATAAGTGTGGTGTCATGCAAAGCTTCATCTATTAGGTTATAGACTCATATTGTATTGGGATATGTGATGTTACGGTAAGTAGCTAAGTTACTCAATTTGCCTCTCTCCTCATTAACTCAATGCCACATAGGCAACTTTGCTGAGTTGAAGGTTATGTTACTCTTGAAGTTACTCTCACTATGGCCAGTCTGAAGGCAACGCAGTCTTTGATGATGTGCCCGACGTATCTGTGGTAACGAACTAACGATAGAACAAAGCATTGATATACATGTTTACCTATTCTGGCTGAGTCGGTGCTGGTAAGGTCAATGCTCCGTGGGCGCGATGAAATCCTTGAACATGTCACGAATCATGTCCCGTTGGAAGATGTACTGCTTCTTGAGCATATCTTGCATCAAAAAGCGCAGTCGAGCTTGGGTGGAGTCGTTCTTTGTGCCGAGACTTGGCATGCTGCCTTGTGATGTGGAGGGGAACAACCGAGTGGCGTTGACCTTCGCCGGGGCCTTTGCTTTGCTGGTAGGGTTGCTTGAGCTGGTCTTCGCTATATTGCCAAGGCGTTTGGCCAAGTCAAAGGTGTCGGCATGCCTGACGTGATTTCTCAAGCTCGAGTTTGGTGGTTGCGACGGCCGAGAGCTTGATGAAGTCCTTGGGATTTCAGCGTGACAACGCGAAGGATAGTGCTGCTACATGCCATGAATGCATATTTCGTTGCCACTTTTATTGCATTGTAGGGTTTGTATTTAGACTTATTATTTGTATCAGACTAATGTGTGTATGAAAATTAATGTAAGAACTCTTAAACTGGTATTGAAATAGTTCACTTTCCTTGTGATGTGAAATCTTATGGATGTGGATGCATACTTACTGTGATCCTAGGAAGTTATGTTGAACATATCCATGGTCCGGATTCTCCTTTTGAATCTTCTTTTGTCATATATCAGGTTAATTGCCTTAAGTGGTGGTTAGCACGACATGATTAAGGTAGATTATGATTAGGGTAATCTGCTCCGTTACAGTAACCCTCTAGCCCATTATTGCCATTCTTATAGCTATATATAGTGTGTCTTGCTAACTACCCCCTTCCATCCGAAAAAAGCTTGTCTTAAGCTTCTTTCTCAAATGAATGTATCTAGCGCTAACTTGGTACTAGATATATCCATTTGAGGGACAAATTTTTTCAGACGGAGGGAGTAGGTCTTTATTTGTGTGGTTACCAAGGATTCAAATAACCCTACACAACACACAACGATTGGAGTGTAGAGGAGACCTGCAGCAATGTTCTTGGTACTTCGCCATCGAGAAACAGTAGTTCTTTAGTCTTTATCATATGATTATGTGGTTGTCGACGTGAGGAGGGGTTTGGGACTCATGATCGAGGATTGGGATATATGTTATGTGGATTGAGCTGAAATGAATGATATGTGTTGATTTGTGTGTGAATGACGTCCCAACAGCTCCCGGTACAGGGGAGACTTTGCTGAATTTTGTTGTAATTACCGTACTTATTTTATACTAAGTATGGGTTTCTACTTATTGGTTGATGCAGGTTAAGATGTCGCCACTCTTCTTGTGTCACCCTGCTTCTTCTTACTCCGCTTGCAAAATCCGGTTACTTTTCTATCCTTTTGTATATGATTATGTTGGTTGCCACTATGAAGGTTTGGGCCTCATGACCGAGGATTGAGACATATTCTTGTGTGGGTTGGGCTGAAAAGAATGATATGTGTTGATTTGTGTGTAAATGATGTCCGACGGCTCCTGTATTTTTTTGCGGGAAAACTTTCGATCTATCCCTCTTCAATTATGGTAGTACAACTGACTAGAAATAATAAAAAATTCGTTCAAATTCGTAGACCACATAGTGATGACTACAAGCACTGAAGCCTAGTAGAAAAGCCTAGTAGAGGCATTCAGAAAACGTTGTAAGTGGCGCGGACAGGAGAAGCCGCTAGTATGACGCCGCTGATAAGGCTCACTAATGGCGCCGACTTCCAACACTTGTAGAAACCTGATATTACTGGCATTGGCGGCTAACGCCGCTGATAACTTTGGTACTGTTGGCGCGGGTCGGCCAACGCCACATGTACTTATTGTATTCGTGGTGTCCAGGAAAAAACAACACCGCTATAAAATATGACAGAATTATAAAAATAATAATCATGTTGCATATGAAATCTCGTTACCTTAAAAATTGCATTGCATCAAAATCAGATTACATTACATTATATAGTTGCATTGCATGTGAAACCATATTGCATTGCATATGAAATCACATTACATTATATAATCTGAAATCACATATGAAATCATATTGCACTGCATATGAAACCACAAGGCTTTTGCTGTGTGCTTTTGGCACACGGCAGACATTCAAATCCGGTAGTGAACTTTGTCTTGTTGTATATTTGGACCGCGTCTTTTTAAAGAGAAAACGTCACACATAATTTCTTTTCCACCAAACTCCATTGGCCTCGTTGATATGTTCATTCTCTTCTTTTCCAATCTTGTGTATGCATTGGCTATATTCTCTTGCTTCTTGAGCACTCCCATTTAATGATTTCCTCAAAGGTGGACATATCGTGCCAAGATGAATCTTGCATTCCTAGTTTTCTTTGCGTAAACTAATATAGGTTCCTCTAACAAACTGTGGGTTTTACTTAGGACTTGGAAAGCTGACAATTATGCAAAAAAATCCGCATGGCACTATTGGAAGTTGAAAAAAAATTAGTTGTGATGTGTCAACATAATATATACAAGCCCACAAGCCACTCATGCAGATGGTATGATGGACAACTAGGGTTTTATGTCCGTTTCATCGACCTCTTTGCATTTCCCTTGCCATATATATGAACCAAGGATGTAGCTAATTTTGTCGATATGGTAACCATCCTAGCTTTTTAGTAGTGCGATTAACAAACTATGGGTTGTAATCACAATGTTTAGATGCATGCCAAAATACATCACCTCACTGGATCAAGAACAATGACGTGGAAGCCCAAGCCATAGGCACTAGACACAAGCCACCCACGCAGATCATGAACAACTTATATGTCTGTTTCCTTGCACCTTTTTAGCTTTATGTAGCTATATAAACCGTTAAGAGATCAAGAGTGTAGTTATCCATATACACAATTGATTAATATAGTGATAAATCAGAGACAGAAAGTTCGTGCGCAGAGGAACAATGTCGATGAAGACCGTGTTCTCGGTGCTCCTACTATGTATTCTCATGGCGACACCCATAGCAGCCGAGTATGACGCATGGAGCGTTAACAGTGGTCCTTGGATGTGCTATCCGGGGCAGGCCTTCCAGGTGCCCGCGCTCCCTGGCTGTCATCCAGTGCTGAAGCTCCAATGCAATGGCAGCAAGGTGCCCGAGGCTGTCCTAAGGGACTGCTGCCAGCAGCTCGCGACATCAGCGAGTGGTGCAGGTGCGGTGCCCTCTACAGCATGTTGGACAGCATGTATAAGGAGCATGGCGTGCAGGAGGGACAGGCGGGGACAGGAGCGTTCCCACGCTGCCGGAGGGAGGTGGTGAAGCTGACGGCGGCGAGCATCACAGCGGTCTGCAGGCTACCCATCGTCGTTGATGCGTCCGGAGATGGAGCGTATGTCTGCAAGGATGTGGCCGCATACCCAGACGCCTAGTCAAGCAAATGAGTAGCTACTATGTTGTGTCATGCATCTTGCCTCTTAATTTGTGGGGGTGCGCACAAGCTAAATAAAATGGTGTATGTGCCTATGCGAAATGCATCGTTAATGAATAAAAGTGAAGTTCCCTGATGATCGAGAAATTTCAATCAAACATACAAAAGAATAAGTAGTCGCATCCCCTCTGACAGAGAGAGAAATTCGTTAGCACCGATGCAAAATGATGTGACAATTGATGTGTACTTAAAAAGCATATAGGTACATTGTATAGTTGATTCTATGGTATAAAATTACTAAAAGTAACCAAAATCTTAGAAAATATATGTTTCCATCTTTGCATCTGATTTAAATGCATTTATGCACCTGTTTGCATGCATAACTGCCATCATGTTGTCAGAATTCTTTTTGATATATGCAGCCCATTTATCCTTTCTCATGTTCACTGACATGTGTGTAGAGAAGTGCAAAATATGAACTCCGGTGGATCAAAAGTCCAACAAAGGAACATTTTTCCTTTAGGAAAGGATTCTGTCTACTCCAAAAGGGGTTTGGTCTTTAGATGTTTCACGACAAATCCAATCATTATAGTTCACTACCGGAAAACGGTCCTACCCCGACGGCCAAAACTATGCGTACGGCTGCCGTCAGCCTACTTCGAGCTATGCCGATAGCCCAGTCCTGGCCGTCGGCTTATCCTGGCCGTCGGGCTACACCGATCTACGCCGACGGCAGCCATCGGCATAGAACGGCCGTCGACCTAGATGCAAACACGCTGACAGCAGCCGTCGGCATACCTGTGGGCCCGGTGACCCTGCCCGTGACCAGCGGCTAACGCCATCAAACCTATGCCGACGGTCACGACAGGCGACCATCGGCATATCTCCGCATGCCACGTCACCGATCCGCGGCGTAGATATGCCGACGGCAGCCGTCGGAATAGGCGCCACGTCACCGATCCGTGGCACGGTGCCCACCAAAACCCTGTCGTCTCTATGCCGAAGGCATAGTTTTTTTTACATGTGTTTTTTACATATGTTTTTATGCTTTTTTACATATGTTTTTATGCTTTCTTTACATATGGTTTTATGCTTTTTATGTATTATATGAATATATATATATGTAGTTTGTAATTTTTTCCATTGATTATGAATATATGTATACAGTTTGTATTTTTTCGAGCATATTAATAATGTGCCGTCATGTTCTTTTGAATATAGGTCCTACCACAACCGGGTGGTGTTGTGGCATGTCCGAAGAGGCAGCACGCATCTTCGGGGCATGGCCCCCCTAACGGACGGCGCCGCCGCCGGCACCAGGAGGGGGGAAACGGACGCATCGGGTCTACACGGAGGGGATGTAGCTATTGGTTTGGCCCGGATGTTCCTCCCAGGTGTCCCTCTATGTTGACTGATGACCCACAAGTATAGGGGATCTATCGTAGTCCTTTCGATAAGTAAGAGTGTTGAACCCAACGAGGAGCAGAAGGAAATGATAAGCGGTTTTCAGCAAGGTATTCTCTACAAGTACTGAAATAAGTGGTAACAGGTAGTTTTATGATAAGATAAATTGTAACGAGCAACAAGTAACAAAAGTAAATAAAGTGCAGCAAGGTGGCCCAATCCTTTTTGTAGCAAAGGACAAGCTGGAACAAACTCTTATATAAGGAAAAGCGCTCCTGAGGACACATGGGAATATCGTCAAGCTAGTTTTCATCACGTTTATATGATTCGCGTTCGATACTTTGATAATTTGATATGTGGGTGGACCGGTGCTTGGGTGCTGTTCTTACTTGAACAAGCATCCCACTTATGATTAACCTCTGTTGTAAGAATCCGCAACTACAACAAAAGTATTAAGGTAAACTTAACCATAGCATGAAACATGTGGATCCAAATCAGCCCATTACGAAGCAACGCATAAACTAGGGTTTAAGGTTCTATCACTCTAGCAACCCATCATCTACTTATTACTTCCAAATGCCTTCCTCTAGGCCCAAATAATGGTGAAATGTTATGTAGTCGACGTTCACATAACACCACTAGAGGCTAGACAACATACATCTTATCAAAATATCAAACGAATACCAAATTCACATGACTACTAATAGCAAGACTTCTCCCTTGTCCTCAGGAACAAACGTAATTACTCACAAAGCATATTCATGTTCATAATCAGAGGGGTAATAATATGCATATAGGATCTAAACATATGATCTTCCACCAAATAAACCAACTAGCATCAACTACAAGGAGTAATCAACACTACTAGCAACCTACTAGCACCAATCCCGGACTTTGAGACAAGAATTGGATACAAGAGATGAACTAGGGTTTGGAGATGAGATGGTGCTGATGAAGATGTTGATGGAGATTGCCCTCTCCCGATGAGAGGAGCGTTGGTGATGACAATGGTGATGATTTCCCCCTCCCGGAGGGAAGTATCCCCGGCAGAACAGCTTTGCCGGAGCTCTAGATTGGTTCCGCCAAGGTTCCGCCTCATGACGGCGGAGTCTCGTCCCGAAAAGTTCCTCCTGATTTTTTTCTCATCGAAAGACTTCATATAGGAGAAGATGGACGTTGGAGAGCCACCAGGGGGCCCACGAGGTAGGGGGCGCGCCCCCTCGTGAGCAGGGTGTGGGCCCCTGGCCTTCATCTTGGGCGAGGATTTTTCTTTATTTATTTTAAGATGTTCCGTGGAGTTTCAGGACTTTTGAAGTTGCGCAGAATAGGTCTCTAATATTTGCTCCTTTTCCAGCCTAGAATTCCAGCTGCCAGCATTCTCCCTCCTTATGTAAACCTTGTAAAATAAGAGAGAATAGCCATAAGTATTGTGACATAAAGTGAAATAACAGTCCATAATGCAATAAATATTGATATAAAAACATGATGCAAAATGGACGTATCAACTCCCCCAAGCTTAGACCTCGCTTGTCCTTAAACAAAAAGTCGATAACAATAAATATGTCCTCATGTTTAGAGGTAGAGGCGTCGATAAAAATAAAATACAGACATGAAGGCATCATGATTATTCTCATAACAGCAACATATATAGATTTTGTCATATGATTTCTTATGTTCAAGTGATGATCTATTCACAATGCAAAAGTATAAATCATAAACCTTACTGGGCTCCGACAAACTATAATCTCAGTCATTGAAGCAACTGCAATTTATCATAACATCGGAAAGAGTCTATATCAGAGCTAAAAATCAAGTCCACATACTCAACTATCATTTAGTCCTCCATAATTACTAACACTCACGCAATACTTGTGGTTACGGAGTTTTAATCGGACACAGAGAAAGATAGGGGTTTATAGTTTTGCCCCACAACCTTTTACCTCAAGGGTAATGTCAACAATAATGGTTCATGCTCCCCTACATCCAATTATATATATATATATATATATATCTATATATATATCATGTTCTTTCCAATGTGTTGAGCTTGCCAAAGGATAAAATGAAAAAGAAAAGGTGAAGATCACCATGACTCTTGCAATAGGTAGAAGATAATAGTAAAGGATAGGCCCTTCGCAGAGGGAAGCAGAGGTTGCCATGCGCTTTTATGGTTGGATGCACAAAATCTCAATGCGAAAGAACATCACTTTATATTGCCCCTTGTGATATGAACCTTTATTATGTAGTCCGTCGCTTTTATTACTTCCACATCACAAGATCGTATAAAGCTTATTTCTCCCACACCAATCAATCATACATATTTAGAGCAATTTTTATTGCTTTGCACCGATGACAACTTACTTGAAGGATCTTACTCAATCCATAGGTAGATATGGTGGACTCTCATGGCAAAACGGGTTTAAGGGTATTTGGAAGCACAGGTAGTATTTCTACTTGGTGCTGAGATTTTGGCTAGCATGAGGGGGAAATGCAAGCTCAACAAGTTAGAGGTCCATGACAACATACTTTATCTCAGATATAAGAAAGACATAACTCATTACGTTGTCTTCCTTGTCCAACATCAACTCTTTAGCATGTCATATTTTAATGAGTGCTCCCAGTCATAAAAGATGTCAATGATAATATATCTATATGTGAAACCTCTCTTTCCTTATTACTTCCTATTAATTGCAACAATGACCAAAGCTATGTCTGCCAACTCTCAACAACTTTTAGTCATCATACTCTATCTATGTGAAGTCATTACTCTCAATAAGATCAATATGAACTCTTTGTTTCTTTTTATTCTTTTTCTCTTTTCTTTTATTCACCCAAGATCATGGCAAAATAGTCAAGCCCTTGACTCAACACTAATCTTTATTATATATAGCTCATGGACTCGATTACAAAGAGAGATCATAAAGCAAAACTCAAAACTAGATCATGCCATAAACTTTATTCTACTAGATCAAGATACTACTAATAGGATCGAACTAAGAAAAATGATAAAGATAGGAGTTGTGATGGTGATACGATACCGGGGCACCTCCCCTAAGCTTGGCAATTGCCAAGGGGAGTGCCCATACCCATGTGATTATATCTCCTTTGTCGGTGAAGAAGGTGGAGGTGTTGTTGATGATGCAAGCTTGTCATCCATCTTCCAAGGCATAGGTTCACCATCATAGAAGGATGGTCGAGTCTCCGGAATCCTTGAATCTGCAACCAAACTCATTCTTTTGAATCTATATTCATACTCACAGTTTTGGTTTTGCAGGTCATAGATTTGGGCTTGCAGGTGCTCGATCTTCTCATATAGCTTGAAGATGGCCTCCTCGGTGTTCTTGGCATCCGGCTTGTAGTTGTTAGTGAACTCCGCGAGCATCGTGTGGCTAGCGTTGATTCCACGCTCCACCATCCCCTGGCACTTGAAAACTTTTTGCTCCATTGCTTCGAGCCTCGTCTCCACGCTTTCGGTTCCCTTTGGTCCCTCAACATCGCGGATGTGCAACAACCCATCACGCATCTCAATGGTTTGAGGGTGTCGCAGCACCTCCGCGAGGTAAGGGTTGATGACCTTCTCGAAGAACTTGTCCTTGGAAGCACTTGGAGACGTCATGATAATCTAGATCTGTTAGAAAAACAGCTCGAAACAAGAACAGAGAATAATTGCGTGATACGGGAGTCAAAACCATCGGGAGAATATATAATGAATTTTTACCGAGCAAAATACGTATCGTGCAAGAAAACGGAGTCCGGAAGGCACACGAGGTAGGGGGGCGCGCCCACCACCCTCTTGGGGCCCTCGTGTCCTTCCCGGACTGCTACTTATTTTTTTATTTTTTTTAATATTCCAAAACGGAGAAATATTGCCTTAAAAATTGTTTTGGAATCGGTTTACTTACCGTACCACATACCTATTCCTTTTCGGAGTCTGAAACGGTCGGGAAAGTGTCCCTTATGTATTCCTCCGGGGTTACGGTTTCAATAATATTGGTTTCAATATTTATGGGATTACCTGAGATATAATGTTTAATTCTTTGACCGTTTACCACCTTCGGATTTGTGTCCTCGAAGTTGTTGATTTGATGGCACCGGAATGATAGACCTCTTCGGTAACATAGGGGCCTTCCCATTTAGAGAGAAGTTTTCCTGCAAAAAATCTTAAACGAGAGTTGTATAGCAATACATAATCACCTACATTAAACTCACGCTTTTGTATCCTTTTGTCATGCCATCTTTTAACTTTTTGTTTAAACAACTTGGCATTTTCATAAGCTTGGGTTCTCCATTCATCAAGTGAGCTAATATCAAATAACCTCTTCTCACCGGCAAGTTTAAAATCATAGTTGAGCTCTTTAATAGCCCAATATGCCTTATGTTCTAGTTCGAGAGGTAAGTGACATGCTTTTCCATAAACCATTTTATACGGAGACATACCCATAGGATTTTTATATGCAGTTCTATAAGCCCATAATGCATCATCAAGTTTCTTAGACCAATTCTTTCTAGACCTATTAACAGTCTTTTGCAAAATTAATTTGAGCTCTCTATTTCTCAACTCTACTTGACCACTAGACTGAGGATGATAAGGAGATGCAATTATATGATTAACATCATATTTAGCAAGCATTTTACGGAAAGCACCATGAATAAAGTGTGAACCACCATCAGTCATTAAATATCTAGGGACTCCAAACCTCGGAAAAATAACTTCTTTAAGCATTTTAATAGAAGTGTTATGATCAGCACTACTAGTTGGAATAGCTTCTACCCACTTAGTAACGTAATCAACAGCAACTAGAATATGTGTGTATCCATTAGAGGCAGGAAAAGGTCCCATATAATCAAAGCCCCAAACATCAAACGGTTCAATAACAAGTGAATAATTCATAGGCATTTCTTGACGTCTACTAATATTACCAATTCTTTGACATTCATCACAAGACAAGACAAACTTACGGGCATCCTTGAAGAGAGTAGGCCAATAAAAACCAGATTGCAATACCTTATGTGCAGTTCTATCTCCAGCGTGGTATCCTCCATAAGCCTCGGAATGACACTTGCGCAGGATTTGTTCCTGTTCATGCTCAGGTACACAACGTCTAATAACACCATCTACTCCTTCTTTATAAAGATGTGGGTCATCCCAAAAGTAATGTCTTAAATCATAGAAAAACTTTTTCTTTTGCTGGTATGTGAAGCTAGGTGGTATAAATTTAGCAACAATATAATTAGCATAATCAGCATACCATGGAGTACTACGAGAAGTACTTATAACATTTAATTGTTCATCAGGAAAGCTATCATTAATAGGTAGTGGGTCATCAAGAATATTTTCTAACCTAGACAAGTTGTCTGCAACGGGGTTCTCAGCTCCCTTTCTATCAACAATATGCAAATCAAATTCTTGTAGCAAGAGAACCCATCTAATAAGTCTAGGTTTAGCATCTTTCTTTTCCATAAGGTATTTAATAGCAGCATGGTCGGTGTGAATAGTTACTTTAGAATCAACAATATAAGATCTGAACTTATCACAAGCAAATACAACTGCTAAAAGCTCTTTTTCAGTAGCAGCATAATTTTTTTGAGCATTGTCTAGGGTCTTACTAGCATAATGAATAATATTTAATTTCTTATCAACTATTTGCCCTAGAACAGCACCTACAGCATAATCACTAGCATCACACATAATTTCAAAGGGTAAATTCCAATCAGGTGGCTGAACAACAGGTGCAGAGACTAATGCTTTCTTAAGTACTTCAAATGCTTCTACACAATCATCATCAAAGACAAATGGTATATCTTTTTGTAATAAATTAGTCAGAGTCCGGGAAATTTTTGTGAAGTACTTAATGAACCTCCTATAAAATCCAGCGTGACCAAGGAAACTTCTTATACCTTTGATGTCCTTGGGACATGGCATCTTTTCAATAGCATCAACCTTGGCTTTATCAACTTCAATACCTCTTTCAGAAACTTTGTGCCCCAAGACAATACCTTCATTAACCATAAAGTGGAACTTTTCCCAATTCAAGACAAGATTAGTTTCTTCACCTCTCTGCAAAACTCGATCAAGATTACTCAAGCAATCATCAAAAGAGGAACCATAGACGGAAAAGTTGTCCATGAAAACCTCACAAATCTTTTCACAAAAGTCAGAGAATATAGCCATCATGCATCTTTGAAAGGTAGCAGGTGCATTACATAAATCAAAAGGCATACGTCTATAAGCAAAAGTACCAAAAGGACATGTAAAAGTAGTCTTTGATTGATCTCTAGCCGACACAGGTATTTGAGAGAAACCAGAATAACCATCTAGAAAGCAATAGTGTGTATGTTTGCATAATCTTTCTAGCATTTGATCAATAAAAGGTAAGGGGTAATGATATTTCTTAGTAGCTTTATTTAATTTAAAGAAATCAATTACCATCCTATAACCTGTAATAATTCTTTGTGGAATCAATTCATCTTTATCATTAGGAACAACAGTAATATCTCCCTTCTTAGGAACACAATGGACAGGACTTACCCACTCACTATCAACAACGGGATAGATTATACCTGCTTCCAGAAGCTTTAGTATTTCTTTTCTTACCACTTCTTTCATTTTAGGATTCAGACGTCGTTGAGGATCACGAACTGGTTTGGCATCTGCTTCCAAATTTATTTTATGTTGACATAGAGTGGGACTAATTCCCTTAAGATCATCAAGAGTATATCCAATAGCAGCACGATGCTTCTTCAGAGTTTTCAATAATCTTTCTTCTTCATGCTCTGAAAGGTTAGCACTAATAATAACAGGATATGTCTTCTTTTCATCAAGATAAGCATATTTAAGATTATCAGGCAAATGTTTAAGCTCAAACACGGGATCACCCTTGGGTGGAGGAGGATCCCCTAAAATTTCAATAGGCAAATTGTGTTGCAGAATAGGTTCCTGTTTAAAGAATACTTCATCTATTTCTCTTCTTTCATTCATGAACATATCATTTTCATGGCCTAGCAGATAATGTTCTAAAGGATCATTAGGAGGTTTGGCAATAGAAACAAGACCAATAATTTCATCCTTACTAGGTAATTCTTCCTCACGATGTTGTTTACTAAATTTAGAGAAATTAAACTCATGAACCATATCATCCAAGCCAATAATAACAACATTCTTTGTGCAATCTATGGTAGCATTGACAGTATTTAAGAAGGGTCTACCAAATATAATGGGACAAAAGCTATCTTGTGGGGAACCAAGAATAAGAAAATCAGCAGGATATTTAGTTTTCCCACACAAGACTTCAACATCTCTAACAATTCCAATTGGTGAAATAGTATCTCTATTGGCAAGTTTAATTGTGACATCAATACCTTCTAACTCAGCAGGTGCAATTTCATTTTTAATTTCTTCGTATAAGTCAATAGGTATTACACTAGCACTAGCACCCATATCACATAAGCCATGATAACAATGATCTCCTATTTTAACAGAAATAACAGGCATGCCTACCACAGGTCTATGTTTATCTTTATCACAAGGTTTAGCAATTATAGCAGTTTCACCTTCGAACTGAATAACATGGCCATCAATATTATCAGACAAGAGATCTTTAACAATAGCAATATTATGTTCTACTTTAACTTGCTCAGGAGGTGTATAAGTTCTAATATTGTTTTTACGAACAACAGTTGAAGCTTTAGCATGATCCTTTATTCTAACAGGGAAAGGTGGTTTCTCAATATAAGAAGTAGGAACAATAGGATCATTATAAGTGACAGTCTTTTCTTCAACTTTAATAGGTGCAGCTACTTTTACTTCTATGGGAGGATGATATTTAAACCACTTCTTCTTAGGGAGATCAACATAAGTAGCAAAAGATTCACAGAAAGAAGCTACTATCTCAGAGTCAAGTCTATATTTAGTGCTAAACTTACGGAAAATATCGGTGTCCATAAAAGATTTAACACAATCGAACTTAGGTGTCATACCTGACTCCTTACCTTCGTCGAGGTCCCAATCTTCAGAGTTGCGTTTAATTCTATCCAATAAATTGCATCTGAATTCAATAGTCTTCATCATAAAAGAGCCAGCACAAGAAGTATCGAGCATGGTGTGATTGTTTTCAGAAAGACGAGCATAAAAATTTTGAATGATCATTTCTCTTGAGAGCTCATGATTGGGGCATGAATATAACATTGATTTAAGCCTCCCCCAAGCTTGAGCGATGCTTTCTCCTTCGCGAGGCCAGAAATTATATATATAATTGCGATCACGATGAACAAGATGCATAGGGTAATACTTAATTCCAACTTCAATCTTTTTATAGTCCCATGATCTCATATCATCACATAGCCTATACCATATCAATGTGTCTCCCTTCAAAGATAAAGGGAAGACCTTCTTGTTAGCAACATCATCGGGTATACCTGCAAGCTTAAATAGTCCACAAACTTCATCCACATATATTAAGTGCTCATCGGGATGCTTTGTTCCGTCTCCTGTAAAAGGGTTAGCTAGCAGTTTTTCCATCATACCCGAAGGAAATTCAAAACGAGTTTCATTTTCAATAGGTTCAGTAGGTTAAGGAGCAACTCTTTGCTCTACTGGACGGGGTGAAGATACCCCGAACAAGCCCCTCGGAGAATTACTTTCCATAGTAACAAGTGACAGTAAATTTCAGCACACTATATAAATTTTTCCTACCAAATTCCACCTACCAAAGGCGCTACACTCCCCGACAACGGCGCCAGAAAAGAGTCTTGATGACCCACAAGTATAGGGGATCTATCGTAGTCCTTTCGATAAGTAAGAGTGTCGAACCCAACGAGGAGCAGAAGGAAATGATAAGCGGTTTTCAGCAAGGTATTCTCTGCAAGTACTGAAATAAGTGGTAACAGATAGTTTTATGATAAGATAAATTGTAACGAGCAACAAGTAACAAAAGTAAATAAAGTGCAGCACGGTGGCCCAATCTAGCAAAGAACAAGCCGGAACAAACTCTTATAATAGGAAAAGCGCTCCCGAGGATACATGGGAATATCGTCAAGCTAGTTTTCATCACGTTCATATGATTCGCGTTCGATACTTTGATAATTTGATATGTGGGTGGACCGGTGCTTGGGTGCTGTTCTTACTTGAACAAGCATCCCACTTATGATTAACCTCTATTGCAAGCATCCGCAACTACAACAAAAGTATTAAAGTAAACCTAACCATAACATAAAACATGTGGATCCAAATCAGCCCCTTACGAAGCAACGCATAAAATAGGGTTTAAGCTTCTGTCACTCTAGCAACCCATCATCTACTTATTACTTCCAAATGCCTTCCTCTAGGCCCAAATAATGATGAAGTGTTATGTAGTCAACGTTCACATAACACCACTAGAGGCTAGACAACATACATCTTATCAAAATATCAAACGAATACCAAATTCACATGACTACTAATAGCAAGACTTCTCCCTTGTCCTCAGGAACAAACGTAATTACTCACAAAGCATATTCATGTTCATAATCAGAGGGGTAATAATATGCATATAGGATCTGAACATATGATCTTCCACCAAATAAACCAACTAGCATCAACTACAAGGAGTAATCAACACTACTAGCAACCTATTAGCACCAATCCCGGACTTTGAGACAAGAATTGGATACAAGAGATGAACTAGGGTTTGGAGATGAGATGGTGCTGGTGAAGATGTTGATGGAGATTGCCCTCTCCCGATGAGAGGAGCGTTGGTGATGACGATGGTGATGATTTCCCCCTCCCGGAGGGAAGTATCCCCGGCAGAACAGCTCTGCCGGAGCTCTAGATTGGTTCCGCCTCGTGACGGCGGAGTCTCGTCCTGAAAAGTTCCTCCTGATTTTTTTCTCATCGAAAGACTTCATATAGGAGAAGATGGACGTCGGAGAGCCACCAGGGGGCCCACGAGGTAGGGGCGCGCCCTAGGGGGGCGCGCCCCCCACCCTCGTGAGCGGGGTGTGGCCCCCTGGCCTTCATCTTTGGCGAGGATTTTTCTTTATTTATTTTAAGATGTTCCGTGGAGTTTCAGGACTTTTGGAGTTGCGCAGAATAGGTCTCTAATATTTGCTCTTTTTCCAGCCCAGAATTCCAACTGCCGGCATTCTCCCTCCTTATGTAAACCTTGTAAAATAAGAGAAAATAACCATAAATATTGTGACATAAAATGAAATAACATTCCATAATGCAATAAATATTGATATAAAAGTATGATGCAAAATGGACGTATCACGCGCACAGGGAGGCGCTGCGCGGCGGCGGCGGCGGCGAGAGACGAGCGTTGGGAAGGAAGGAGACGGGGCGCACCAGCGGGCGGATCAGGCGGAAGCAGCAGGAGCTTCGATCGAGCCTGGCAATAGCTAGCAATCCACGTGAACACGCTTGTATACGAAGCTCGAGTTTGGCAACAACTAGCAATCCACGCGTACACGCTTGTATACAACCATGAGGAACAACTCGATCTGGAGTGGAAGAGTCACAGCTTGATCTGAAGTGCAAGGGAATCCAGCGAGCGTGAACACACGGGCGCACGCGCGTAGATGAAGCCATGCGAAGGAAACACAGCGAGGCAGGAGCGGGGGCCGGCGCGTAGGGCGCGCGAGCGGCGGCGGCTGGGCGGCGGCGGCGGCGGCTGGCGCGGGGAGGTGAGAAAAAAAAAACTAGGAAACTGATATCATGTAGACAGAAAAGTTTACAATACAATAGACGTTGTATTGATAGGGTGCTGGTGCACGTATATATGATACAAGGGAAGACCTCTATCTTAACTATACAAAACTAGGAGGTGGGCCACAAATTCAATACATATGCAATACACAATATATACTCAACACAAATAAATTGATATAGTTGAATAGTAATGTTAGTCTCAGATAATTAGTTAACATTGTTTTTTCGATAGTTCACACTAAAATCTAAAGTAGAACAATCTAGAGTATAAGGAGCAGCAGTAAACCAACCTGGTAGCAGGGACGTTTGTGGCTGAAGAAAAAGATCTTACTGGGCACAAACAACACTCTTGATCCATCAAACACAAACATGCAATTTCCTTGCAAAAAAAACACAAACATGCAATTAACTATGTACAATATATAGGGATTCAAACAGTGGCTTGAGATGCGTGAGACTCGACTGCTTCGACGCCAGCGTGTGTGCGTGTTAAGTAACGCCGTCGCGTCACAGCATGGCGCACAGTCCATTCATACTCCGGCCGTCTTAGAGTCATTTTTTTTCGTCGAATGCTTCATTCTGCAGAATATCGGCCTGCCTGTCTTGCTCTCGCTTGCTGCCATTGACCTCGTCCTTTCTCTCTGGTGGTCGTCAATGCCGTCGGGCGATGGCCGGCAGCGTCGAGCTCGTCTCCCCCGTCCATGCATCTCAACTTCTGGTCCAGGCAGCGTGTGTATCCTTCATCTTGAAATTTGTTCAAGCAGCAGCAGGCCATATAGGCCACGTAGGGAGTACATTTTTCTGGGCCGTCTTTGTGTTTAGACGGGCTGAGGCCATCCAGTCTATTAGGTGGGCCTGCTTCATTCATAGGATCGCACGCAGGGCGAGGCACATGTTGGAGGGCAGACCAGCGTGACGGGAAAAGGAAACAGATTATTGTATGTATAGAAAGTTCTACGGACGGACGGATATATAGACCGGACTATGCTAATGACCAGTCAACTGGTCGTTAGCGACAGATTCAGACGATCGCTATGATTCTTTCGATCGTCCCGCTTTTCCAGTTTTCTTCGATCGTTTTCGGGGTTCTTGTTTGATTCTAACAGAAATTGGTCCATTACCGAAAGATTTTGTGGACCCGGGTAAGTGCAAGGCTTCGGACCAGGCCCAGTTGACCTCATCGAGAGAAAAAAAAGATTTCATCTAAAAATTTATATTCAAAACGTTTTGTAGCTCAAACCGTCGCTCCGGTTGAAAAACTGTTTTCACATAAAAGATTCGTCACGACGAGACCTTTAAAACTAGATCCCATATTGATATGTTTCGATGACTTTTTTTCGGGTCAAAAGTTACCAAACCCGCACTAAGTAAGTTATCACATATATGATACATAAGTTACCATCTTATTTATATAGAAATTACCGGGGCATAAAAAGTGGTCCTCCAATTCTCCCATGTGCAATGATTTAGAAGACCGAAAAGTTGATGTCATCCTTGATTCCCCCTTATTTTCAAACTTTAAAATGTTTTGTAGCTCAAATCTTCGGTCTGATCAAAAAATCGTTTTCATAAAAAAAAACACCGCGAAGAAGGCATCGAAACTGGATCCTATGTTGATATGTTTCGACGACTTTTATTTTGGATCAAAAGTTACCAGTTCTAGGCTAAGAATTTATCACACATGTGCTACATATATTACCACGTTGTTTACACAGATATTACCGGGGCATAAACGTTCTAACCTTCTTATCAGCTTGGGTTAAAGTTATTGTGGTGATTGTGCATGTGTTATCACATATATGATGCGTATAGTACCAAAAAATTACACGAAAGCTGTCGGGGTATGTTATTAAACAACTCCCTTGCCAATGTTATCAGGACCGAGGCACATAAGTTATCAGGTCTGAGATGTGGGAATTACCATGCTATTCACACAAAAGTTACCGAGGAGATATTTCATCAACCCCTCCCCCCATGCCAAAGTTGTCAGGACTGATGTACACAAGTTAGTAGGTCTGTGATATGTGAGTTAACCATGCTATTCACATAAAAGTTACCAGGGGGTATTTCATCAACCCCCCCCCCTCCCACACACACACACCCATGCCAAAGTTATCAGGACCGGGATACATAAATTATCAGGTGTGCGACGTGTGAGTTATCATGCTATTCACACAAAAGTTAACGGTGGTATATTTCATCAACCACCCTAGCACTCCCCCTCCCCCTGGCCCCCACCGGCGGCAAAGTTACCAGGACCGGGGTACATAAGTTATCAGGTTTGCGATGAGTGAGTTACCGTGCTATTAACATTAACGTTGTCATGGGTACATTTTATCACCCCCTCACCAAAGTTATCAGCACCGAGGCACATAAGTTATCGCCGCCCTTTGCCTTGGGAGGTGCCGCCCCCACTTGGTGTTCAGTGAAATGCCGGGACGAACTTCTCACCAGCTGGAGCAGCACCGTTGGGTTTAATGGCTCTGTCCGGACGCGTACGTCGGTCCGGTCTCCATTTTAGTGACCCAAATATACAAAACGCAAACAAAAAGAACAAGATTTGTGTTTCCTGGTTGGAGTTGCCATGTACAAAAACATGTTATTCCATTTTATTGGTTTCAAAGACCAAAACACATAGTAATTAGCCTTATTAAAATGGCCCTGATTATCCATCTGCACATAGAGAAAAATGACTTACTTGTGCATGGGCTCATGGAGCCGCATACGACATGCATGCATGCCCACATAAAAAAGGCCAGCTCATGCAGTACCATGCAAACATGCATGTATGGTGTATCTCTGAAAAAGGTCATGTCATCTCATCCATCTCTCACGTCTCCCTCTCTCTCTCACTCTACAACCAGGCAGTCTGTCACATGGGGAGGGAGACAACACTTGCATTCACATGGAGAGAGGGGTGGGGGACCAATGGCCAACATGCAGGAGGTAGAAAGGTCACATAGTTAATTTTCATTTAAAGGACATCAATTGAGGTTTGGTGAGTTGGTTGTTCGCTTCAAACAAATCCCAGCCGGGCTGGGTTCGATCCCCACTGGTGCGTCTTTTTAGCCCACAAGGAAAAAAAAGGAAAGGGAGCGAAGCAGGCGGGCGGGAGCGATCGTACGCGCCAGTTGCAAACCATCAGTCGACTGGTGGTTAGATTTACCGTAGAGAGATTAGTACTCACTCCTATGAATGCGCATACACTCACCCCTATGAACCATCTCAGATATAGAAAATAATAAGTGAATGACGACGGACGGATCAAAAATGAACGAAAATACAAATATAGATATAGATTTTGCGGGTAACCTTTGCTTTCCGTTATGACACACGTGCATAGATATCCACTCTGCTTTCCGATCACACGCTATCTAGCCTAGCTGGAAACGACGTTGATCCATGATATGTACATAAGCCCGAGAGTCGCACGGCGTCACCATCCAACACTCACTCCATCACGCACCCCATACGTGCGTGAGTTGTTGGTTGCACTCTCTTGCCAAAGCCACATGAAAACAAAGCGTTCATCTATTCTATCCTGCTATGTAGTACCAACCGTCTACCTCGCTGATGTTGGCACGTTCTTGTTGGTCCCCTCGATGTTGGTTGGAAGGTGGAGGAGGATATATACAAGATCTATCACTGTAAAGCATTATATCCGTCCCAAATTATTTGTTTTAGATTTGTATAAATACGGGTATATCTAACACTAAACTGTGTCTACGTATATTCGGGTGTATCTAACACTAAACTGTGTCTACATATATTCATATCTAGACAAATTTACTTTTTTTTAGCGTCAGTACAGACACAAGCGCTCATATACATGCGCATACACTCACCCCTATGAATGCACACACGCACACCCTACCCCTATGAACACCTCCGAGAGACTGAGCCAACATATCATCTTGAGATTTACAAAGTCATCGTAGGCGCCTCGTCATCGACGGGAACGTCTCCTCCCACTGAAAGCGCATCGCTGGAAATCCTGAAATAAATCCAGGAATAATGCGAGCACCAGGATTTGAACCCTGGTGGGTTGGGGATACCACTGTCCACCTAACCAACTCAACCGCAGGTTGATTCGCCTAGACAAATCTACTTGGAACCAAAGTGAAACGAGATGATATATAATACACATACGTCAACGCGCTATAAAATGAGTCTGATCTCTGCAACAAACACGACATCAAGTGGACGATGGGGTACATATATGGGAGCTGGATCCTCTGACGTACGTCCCACTGACGTTGCCCCACTGACGTGTGGGCCCGGGGCCACATGCCAGTGGACGCCACGGCACGTCAGGGGATCCGCTTCCACATATATGGCGCACACAATGCACAACCATCACTATCAACATCGTGGCAAACATGTTTCCAGCTTCTTTTTCCTGTACATAGTTGCGGCCTTTTCTGATTGGAAACACTACTGTATGACAGGGTATCTTCAACGTCGACCCGTAAACCTTCCACAACTGTCCAGACTATGTTGTCCGGATCACAGAAGCCATCCAACATGGTCCTGTATTGGTTCGCTGAACGGTCCGGACCTAATTTCTTACACAAACCGAAGACAAATGTAGGGAATATTTGCGGAAGTCTAGACACACAAAATGTCGCTCTCCGGCCCCTTGCCCATCCAAAAAGAAGGCGGAGCCCGCGCTTTTGTAGCATTCCGCATTGTTTCCGCACCAACCCCTCCCCTCCCCCCCCACTCTCTTCTTTCACTCCCCACCGCTCTCCGCCCAATTCCCACTCTTTTCTCCCACCCTCTTCTTCCCTCCACCGCTGATGCATGGAACCGTCAGAGAACCTATCGAAGATGGAGCCAGCGAAGGTGCCGAAGGATCCGAGCACCACGCTCGCCCGAAAGATCAGCTCGGAGACACGGCAAAATTGTCGTGCCAAAGCAAAGGCCGCAAAGGAGGAGAAGCTGAAGAAGCAGCTGGCCGCCGGTGGGCCCGGTGGTGGCGATGGGCGTGGAGGGTGTGGCACACGAGGCGATCAACAAGGCCGTGGTAGACATCACCAAACGGGCGCGCCCACAGTGTAGATGGCGTCGTGGCCGAAGCCTTACAAGCCTCCATACTACTACACCGCCAAGCAGCTCGGAACCCCCGCTGGTACGGTTCCTTACATCATCGACGTTAACGTGACACCGCTCTTCTTCAAGTATTCTTCGTCGTAGCTCGTCCGGACGAGGAGAAGATGGGTGCCTGCACGCTGTTTGTTGCAATGCCGAGAGAAAAAAGATGAGTTGGTGGTGGCGGAGGCGGACGCGGACGCAGAGACTGCCTACGCAGCGGCAATGACACCTCCTTGATCGAGGAGCAGCTTGCTGGGATGGTCGGTCCGGCAGGGCAGAAATGCATGGCATGTCGGACTAATGCATTTTTGCCTCTTTTGGTTGTGATCGGGGATGCGATCCGGAACGGGTGTGATCCGACGCGATGTGTGGATCAGCGTACATTTGAATTTAAATTTACTGGCGGACATATACATGCTACGGTTGGATGGTGTCCTCCCGCATCCGTGTCCGCGGACTGGTCCCGCCTATCCGCGAATGGATGCTGGAAAAAATTTGTTGGTTGCCATTCGAGATGCCCTAAGCCCAATGATTGACAATGACATCTTATCTCCATCCAGTTCTTTCTTTAAGGTTTTTGTTATAATGTTATCCATATCCATATGCATGTTTCCCATCTGATAAAGCACATTCTGACCTTCCATGAGCTAGTGTGCCCTATAGTTGCTTCTTGCTCGCCATTTATCATCTCGGTGTTGATCTTGTCCATCTTGTATGCGTCAGTGTGCATATTGATGCGGCGGTTGTACCTTGGCACCGCAGAGTTGTCGTCGTCACCGTTCGAGGGCTCCTCGACTTCCAGATTTCATAAAGGGAGCTCACTCGCGACCTGCTCGCCGTCTCGAAGGCCTCCATGGGAAGAACCGCAACAACCATGCTCCTCAATAGCCAAAGCACTGATTGCAGCAGCGGCGCAGAAGAGGACATCGGGGCGCCACTGCCACGGCCTCGGTGGGTGGCGTTGGAAGGGGAACAAGAGCTTGACGCCAGGGCTGGGAGGACGAGAAGGAGGTGAAGCATGGAGCATTGGGGGGGAGAAGATGTTCTTTATGGCCATGTACGACAGTGCTGGACTCGACATAACCCTCCGCATGGGAGAGAGAGCGTGTCAAACAAAATATGTGAAACCATCATCTGAATCATTGCACCACCAATCGACTGATAAATTCGCAAGGCAAATGCAACCCATGTACATAGCAATATCCCCAACTAACGCACGTATCAATTCCTGATTAGTTAGTTTAAGGCTGAATTTAAAAAGAAACCTCAACGGGAAATAGAAAAGTTAGTACATGAAGCTAGCCCGGCAGATTTTTTTAGGGGTAGCTAGCCCAGCAGATATTTAGTTTGTTTTATGTATGTATGAATGAGAACCTATTGGTTTGGGTTGGTTTGAACTGTCAAGGAGGCTGGGTTGGGCTGGGTTCTGAAAGGCCATCGGCAGGCCCAGGTAGGCTTGAGAGAAGTAACCCTCATGTCTAATTGGCCGAGAGCTCCTAGTTGACGCTCGTGTGCATCAACTTTTTTTTAGAAAACTTCATGTGCAGCAACTAGGAGTGGCTTCGCCGAAGCCTACACGAATGGGTCGGCCCACTTTGCCCATGAAGAGGTTTGTAATTAATTTTTTTTCTTTTTTGAGTTTTTAGTTGTCTTTTCACACAAAAAAACAACTGCTGTTTTTAGAAGCTAGAAAATTTTATAACATATGAAGAAATAGAAAAAATATATTCAAAAACTGTTAAATTTGTGTTCTATAAAAAGTTCACCATATATATAAAAATTGTTTGGTGTGTATTAAAAAATGTTCAATGTATATACAAAAAAATTTCAACGTATATAAAAAATATCTAAGCGTGTATTTTGAAAAAACATGTTCACCATATGCTAAAAAAAGATTCGGTGTGCATTCAAAAATAGTTCACCATATGCTAAAAAAAGTGCAGTGTGCATTTGAAAAAATTTCATCATATACTACAAACCTATAAAAAGGGAAAAAGAAAATGTAGAAAAGAATAAGAAAACCCAAGATCTGAAAAAAGAAAAAGGGAAATAAAAAAACGAAGGGAAAAAACAAAACAGAAGAAGCTCGTCAATTGGGCCGGCCCATCTGGAGGTTCCTTCAGCGAAGAAGCCTGCACTACATGACGCACACGGGCGTCATACAGGATTGGCCTGATTGGCCCCCTCCCTGGTGCACTCCCCGCGCGCCACAAGCAAATCAAACGCCGCGAGTCTCTCCGCCCGCCGCAGCGTCGGCGCGCATGCTGGCCCAGAGCTCGCGTTTCCCCGGCGGAGCGGTCGCCGCGTGTGCGCGTACGTGGTGGGCGTCTCCCCCACATAGCAGCAGTACGCCTTGTCGGAGGTACTCCCTCCATTTTTATTTACTTTGCATATTAGAATTGACTGAAATCAAACTTCGTAAAGTTTGACCAAATTTATAAAAAATAATATAAACATTTATCATAATAAATCTATACGACGTGAAAGTACATTTAATAATAAATTTAATGTTGTTGATTTGTTATTGTATATCTTAATATTTTTATATATAAACTTGGTCAAAGTTTGTAAAGCTTGACTTTGACCAAAGCTAATATGCGAACTAAATAAAAACGGAGGGAATATTACGAACGCGGCCGTGCCTCGATCCATCCGTGATCCGTCGGTCGATCGGGGGTGTTGATTGCGGGCGCCAGTTCGGTTGGGCATTCAATCCGGCCGTAGCTGCATCTGCAGCTGCAGGAGATCAACCAAATCTCGCGGCTGTGGCCGCTCAGTGGGGCTGCCGCACCAGCGACAGCGAGGAAGCAAGCACGTACGCGCGCGCTAGGTCGACGCCCGCACCGACGGCGACAGCCAGCGACATGGCTCCGCCTCCGCGGCAGCTTCTACGTAGGTCTCTTCCTTCCCGCAGGATCGTCTTCAATGCCATCCCTCCGTCTCTCTTTCATTTTTGTTTGCGAGTCGACACACGTGCATAGCTAGCCAGTGTACTGGAGTAGTACTTTCTATTCACACGCTAGCTTAGCTGGAAACGACGTTGAGAGAGTGAGAGCCATCGTGAGCTGAGCACTCTTTTGCCTCAACAACATGAAGCCGAACATTCATCTACCCTGCTACGTACCAACCCTCTCTGCTCTCTGCCCCCGCGCTGATATGTTGGCATGGTGTTGTTGCCTTGTGGGTCACCTCGATTTTCGTTGGAAAAAATGGCAGATGCAAGACCGATCACTGCTAAAACTTACTCCTCGTACAAAGGCTGGCTCAATCAATTCGGATGGGAGGGAGTAGTAGTTAGTAACTTAGAGCATCTCCGGCCGTTGGCCTCTTAGGAGGCAAAAAAATCGCCATCCGGGGGCGAGCCGGCGATCGAATCGGCTCTGGAGACGGTTGGCCATCCAGTCGTCGCCCCCAGGCGCCGATATCGGCCTAGTTTTCAGCACACTTTCGGCGAAAAGTGGCCCGGTATCGGCGAGAATTGGCCCATATTCGACGTAGTTCGGCGTTGAATTCTAACATAAATAATTTTTTTATCACATAGTTCATCACAGAAAATCAAATAGTGCAACAACAAATAGTTTAATACAAATTATATAGTTCGACAAATAAAAACTCATATTTCATCACACGTCGAGGCCGGCGTCGCCCTTGATCCTTCATAGGTACTTCACCAGATCCTGTTGCAGTTGACTGGGACGTTTTTTCGACGCAGGCGCCGAAAAAGTCGCCTGGGAGGCCTGTTGGGGGCGCGGCTGGAGATGCTCTTATGCAAGAGTCACGGTCGGAGCGTGTACGTTTGATTCTTCCATGTGTAGGAGTATATTATTATAATTTTGAACACGGTACAAACATAGATGCTCATATATAGATGCATACACTCAATCATATGAACGCACGCACGCACAACTGTCCTTGTGAGCATCTTCAACAAACTGAGTCGGCACATCATTTTGTGATTGATGAAATCGTCATAGACGTTTTCGTAGTTGACATAAACGTCTCCTCACATTGAACGCACATCGTTGAAAGGCCTAAAATAAATTCAGAAAAATGCAAGCATAAATGTGACTGAACTCTGGTGCGCTAAGTGTACCACTGTTTTTCTAATCATCTAACCATAGATTAGTTCGCGGATCCTATATTATTCTTAACCACTAATGGCAAGCAAGCACGGCTTGTGTCTGAAGTCACATTTGCGCATACATGCATCGTTCCATCGACACAATTTTCCGATAGCAAGCGCTTCGTTAATGCATAGCCACGCTATAAAATGCATCTCATCTCTGCAACAGCATGACATCGACATCAAAATGCACAATGAGACATCGGATGCTACATCCACATCGTGGCAACATTATTTTGGTCTTCATTTCTTGTATACGGCCGTAGCCCCTCTCTCTCTCTTTTTAGAAATGACCAGCACATACTCCCTCCAATCCTTTATATAAGGTATATTATTTTCAGCACAGTGACTAAGACACAAAATTATAGACAATTTAAGATAAAATTACCCTTGTCTAAATCGTTGATTAGCAGCAAGTAAATCATTCAGGCTAGGAAAGAAAGAGATGCATGCAATCGGAAGAGATAATTTCTATTTTTCTTTTTCTGGAGGGACAATAACAAAATTAAGAGGAATCAGAACACAGATACACCTTACATTATGAAATTTTATGAAAAAATAGACCTAATATAATGGCGGAGGGAGTATAATTGTGACATAGGAGTAGGGTCTAGCCCAATGATTGACGACGACATCTTATCTCTTTTCAGTTCTTTCTTTAGTGTTAGTGATGTTATCCATATCTATCTTGTTTCCTATTTCATCACACACGTTCTGCCCATGAGCATGGCCTTGGCTCGCCCAACAATTATTTCTTATTTCTTTTATCGACCGACAGATTCATGAGAATTATTGTGCTGCTTCCCAAAATGTGCTTGATGGTACGGCGCGGGAGACAAAATGAGGAGTACTAAACTGGATTAGTCTGAGATAGACAGCGTACTCTACTAAATAATCAGGTTGTTAACAAGTGTTTCCGGCATGGCGTGTCGGCCTTGGTATGTTTCATTGTTTGTTTATAAAGGTGCACTGGCTGAGTCACTCCCTCCGTTGGTTGGACATGCGAGCTACACTACTGCTCAGGAGTGCTTATCTTCGTCTGGTCTGACCATAGCTGCTACAGTATTCACGACTCTTAAAGGGTTAAGGCACTAGGATACGCTATCCTGTCGGTGTCACGTATGGAATCTCTCTCTTATTTTTTCTTCTGTGATAAATAACTAAGACTAGTTCTTACTTTTCTTGGAATATCAAAGCAACCAAAGCAATAATAATTTTTGCGCTCAATGTTTGCAATGGTCGGTACAGGCAAGAAAAGTCTGCAAAGATGGGGAACGACGCCATGGAGCCTCTGGGTCTTTTTTTTTTGAAACGAGGCAAAGAAAATTGACATTTTCATTAATTAAGAAGGAGAGAATTGGCCGGTTAATTAGAGGGGAACCGGGCGAAATCCTAAATTACAAACCCCACGCGGGCGACGCGCGGATGGCCTGGCCGCAGACAAGATCACAGCACAACCAACGACACAAAACGTCAAGAGGGAGCACCGAGCAACAAAACAACGCCAAACAGTCGACCGCGGCGTCGAGGACATGGCAGCTCCGATTTTGCTGGCGAGCTTCGCAGGAGAAAGTTGCAAGCCTCACACCGACCTAGTCCAACGCAACATCCGGAGAGCACCGCCCGCTGAAGACCGCCCTCATGGAGTCATCGTTGCCGTAGTGGCCCCGCCGCCCACAGCTCTGGCTTCTCTATCACAGCCAGAAACCAGCAGTGATAGAGAAGCCAGAGCTTCGGGCGGCGGGGCCACTGCGAGTCGCGGTGTCGCATCCTTCTCCTTCGAGGCATCATCTTGGGGAGCCAACATGATGCATCTTGCATGGAGCTTTTCATACTCCGGGCTGGTGGACGTTGAGGAGGCGGCTACTGGTGATTACTATTGTGCACCGAGGCGGAGATCTTGGGAACAGTGTGAGTGAAAACTCTACGAGGCAGGGCTTCGGCTCAGCATTGCTCGGGTGGCAATCTTGTCCCTTTAGGGAGGTGGGAGTGTCGGCTCGCTCGACACGTCCCAGAGGAGCAGTCTAACTTCATGTCGGTCCTGCAGCCCTAGATGTGCTTGTGTGACGGTCGTGATCTACGGGTGCTTTCCTTGTGCAACTTGGGATATAGGCATGCTAGGTTTTTGGCGCTGCAGCAAAAGGGCGAGTGGTGGCAATGTCGGTGTCGACAGACCACGCTGGGCACAATAGAGTAGATGTATGTCAAGGTGAGGGCCTCATGGTTTTTGGCAACATTGATTGGATGCATTGATCTCATATCATGCGAGCAATGAGGTCGGCATCGGTGTTGGTCGGTGTTTGCGGGCATTGCAATCTTCACATATGTGATAGACTGATAGAGCCACGATTGTTGTTTTCTCGGCTATTGTCTCCGATGCTGGTGGTGGCCGACCTGTTTAGTGAAGCAGGCCCTATGGTGATTTGTGTTTCTGCGGTTGGCGTTTCTTGTTGTATACGTTGCATTGTCGAATGGTTTTCCATTATTAACTGCTCGACAATCAAAAGCTTTGCCTCAAGTCAAAAGAAACTCACACAGCGGACGAATCCTTCTAGCAGCGACACCGACAAATTTATGCAATTCATTAGATACTAATACAAAGTCGAACCAGACACATGATGATTAATTAATTAAACCAACTCACAACCAACCAAGGAAGGACGCGAAAGCAGATGGCGTATCTCCATCCGGTGGCAACTACATCACCAAGGAAAGTAGTAGTATCGGTGATACCAACCTTTAAATGCTCCCATGATCCCAACTTTCAAAATGTAAACTTAGGCATTTCAAAAAAAATCAATTTTTTTGTAAGCATTCACAAGACATGAGTTTACAACCTCTAAACATTTCAGATCTAAATTCAAAGCAAAAGAAAAACGACACTATTCACCTATGGATTTGTTGTTTTTTCTGTTTCACGATGTTTCTTTTGAATTTGTGTCTAGATTCTTTTAGGGGTTGTGGAAATAGGCCGGGTGAACATTCACATTTTTATTTTTTGAAATGTGTGAAACATTTACATTGATCTTTCTTGAAATGAGAGCATGCGAGCATTGAAAGAGTTGGTACCCGCCCCTCTTTTGCTTTTCGTTACGACACACGTGCATTATAGCAAGCCAATGTACCTTCTAATAAATCACACGCTAGCTAGCTTAGGTGGAAACCGCACTCACTCAATCACGTACGTGCACCGTACACGAGTGTGTGAGCACCGTGAGCTGAGCCTTCTCCTTTGCACTCTCTTCACATAAACAACATGAAACCCAACAGCCATCTACCTTGTCCCTGCCAGGCACCAACCCTCTGCCCTCGCTGATGTTGGCATCTTGTTGTTGGTTCCCTCGATGTTGGTGGGAAAAAAAGGCAGATGCAAGGTCGATTGCCGCTAAGTACAACCAAAAGTGAGGCGAGATGATATATAAAACTAAAAGCCTACTTATGCAAGAGTCGTTGTGCCGAGAGTGTTGGTTTGATTCTGCTACCATATATTCTTAACCACTGATGGCAAGCAAGAACACTCCATCAACACTCTTTCGATAACGAGCAGACTGGTAAAGCATCAAAATGTACCCTTATCTTTGGGATTGCGTGATGCAATTCAAGAGTATGTCGATACATGGGATGCACACAACCAAGTCTCTATCGACACACCCTGTCAAAACTCAAAACATCATTTCCTTCTTCATTTTCCGCCTTTTTAGAAATGATCGAAAACACTATGACATAGGGCCTGCCTAATGATTGATGACGACCTCTCATCTCCTCTCTGTTCTTTCTTTAAGGTTACTTAATGATATCCATATCCATGTTTCCCATCTGATCAAGCACATTCTGACCTTTTTTTTAGAAACGCACATTCTGGCCATGAGCTTGGGATTGGCTGCGCCACGCAATCCTTCCATCCATCAAGGATTCCTGTGAATTATTGTACTGCTACTATATATATTCTCTCCATTCCGCAACGCTGTGCATATTTTGTCTTTCTTAAGTCAAAGATGTCTATGTTTGACCAAGTTTATAAAATAAACCATCGACATCTAAAATACTAAATAAATGAATTACAAAATACACTTCATGATGAATCTAATGATACTAATTTTGTATTGTTAATGTTGATATTTTTTCATTAAATTTGGCCAAACATAGACATGTCTAACATTAAAAAACAAAATATGCATTACATTTTAAAATGAGGGAGTATGTGAGACACAGTTACTAAACTGAATTAGTCTAAGAAAGATGGTGTACTAAATAATCATGTCGTTAAACAAGTGTTTCCGGCATGGCGTATGGGCCTTGGTTTGGTTATAGGTGGACTGGCCGGGTCACTCGCTCCGTTGGTTCGACATGGGAGCTAATACTACTGCTAGTTCTTCTTCTTAATTTTTTTTTAAGATCACTCAAATTTATTATAAAAATTTATCAAAAGTACGAAACATCGCAGATTACATCATGGTCCTTGAACCACCGAGTAGCTGCTGCCACCGGCAGAACGAGTTGCCGATGTGCCGCCGTTGTCACTCCCACCTGAGCCGGCCCAACCTTGTCGATGACACCCGGAATGTCCTTGTGCATTTGCTCTTAAGGACCACCGCCCCAGAGTCATGGTTGTCATCATCGAACCCGACATCAAATCTCCCCGCCGCCGCATATGCATGACGAGAAATCCTAACCTTGCCGCCCTGAGGAATCTATGCTGGAGCACCGTCTAGCCCGTCCCAACTAATGAACTTGACGAGGATTGGGACTCGAGAACCGGCTCGAAGAAGAAGCGTCGCCATTGCACTGCCCGTTGAAATATATTTCCCGCATCTCTCCATCGGTTCGGACTTTTGGATGAGTTGGCTGGAGCATGAATCCAATATTGCCCGTTCAAAATACATGTTTTTTGTGCTCAATGCCTAAGCTGGTCCAGCAGTACGGGCGAGAAAAGACTCGCAGAACCAACCCTTCTCTTCTTTTAGCTAAGAACCAGTCCTTCTAGTAGCGACGCCGACAGATTATGCAATTAATCAGGTCCTAATACAAAGTCTGAACCAGACACATGATGATGATTAATCAATTGAGCCAACCAAAGAGGCCGCACAGGAGCGACGCAGAGGCAGACGGCGTATCCCCATCCCGCCGCGGCCACGTCACCCTCGCCTCGCCCAAACATAACCCGCCCGCGCCCACGCCCGAACCCGAGCCCGAGGGAGGGAGAAGGATCGGAAAGGCGGGCAGGCGTGGCGTACGGGGCAGAGGAAATATCCCAAAACCAAAAGCCTCTCTCCAGGAACGAACTCCTCGCGCCGCGACCGCGACAACCGACCAACCCGACGCCGCCACGGCCACGGCGAGCCCCCTCCGCCGCCTCCGCCTCCGCCTCCGCCTCGCCGCCTGCCTCCGCGCGCCCCCGCCCTGCGACGCCGCCGCCGACCCGCCCGCGCTCCTCCGCCGCAGGCGCCCCTGGAAGCTGCCGTCGCGACCCGGCCCCGCGGCCGACGGCCCGATGATGGACGCGCCGCCACCACCGCGGACGACGACGCCGACCACCACGCCCCCGGCGTCGCCGCGGCCCCAGACGCAGCCGCAGGCCCAGGCCTCCGCGGCCGTGCCCTCCAGGCGCTACGGCGTGCATTTCTCCGCCTCCAGCTTCATCCAGGCGCCGCTCTCGGCGCTGCTCGAGTACTCGGGCGTCCTCCGCGCCGACCCCGGCCCGCACCACCCGCCCGCCGGGGGCGGCGAGGTGTCGATCCGGATCGTGGGGCCGGCGGCCACCGACGGGGCCGTCGTGCAGGAGGAGGGGGACGCCGCGGGAGGGGCGCAACCCTCCGCGCCGGCGGCCGCGGCCGGCGCCGACTCCTCCTCCTCATACCAGAGGTACGACATACAGCAGGTGGCCAGGTGGGTGGAGCAGATACTGCCATTCACGCTGCTGCTGCTCGTCGTCTTCATCAGACAGCACCTGCAAGGTCCTTCCCCCTGCCCCTCTGTTTATTTTAAATCCATGATCCACCAGTGCAAATTGATATGTTGTCGTCTGTGTATGACCGCATTCGTTTATCTTGTGAAAAATCGTGGGTGGGACTTATGGTTTCATTTGTTTATTTGTGAACGTTGGGATCACTGAGAAACCGTGGACTGATCTGGTTTGTTTCATGCAGGTTTCTTTGTCACCATCTGGATTGCTGCCGTGATGTTCAAGTCCAATGACATCCTGCGCAAGCAGACTGCTCTAAAGGTAGGTTTTGTGCCCGTTTTGCTGAAATTTTTGGCTCTGGTGTAGTTTACCCCAAGCTTAGTGTGTAAGAACTAAAGACTAAAGAGTATCGATTAATGAAATAAGTCCAACTCATTGTATGCAATCATGTTGCTTAGTGTTATAGTTTATATCTAATTAAAATGTTTCAGTTCAGCACATCTTTGAGCAAATATGATGGTGATATTTTTTTTTTGCGTGCTTACATGGTAACATTATTGTTGCGTTGAGTGCTTTATAGATTAACAGGGCAAAAGCCCCTGTTCCATTTTCATAGAAAACGAAATCACACCGTGCCATCCACCTTTGAGTTCAGGAAGTTAAAAACACACCAAAAGCTGGGCAGCCAACACTATGAAATCCATTGCAACCATCCATACTCCAGATTGTATCGAGCATTTTCATGAATTTTCTGTATTCACGCATTACCTTTACATGCCTTTGTATGCCATGTTCTTCTTTGCATGAATTGTGTTGTCCTGTTGACTGTAAGGTAAATTAATTGGATATCTTTGTTGGTTTATGCCCTTACCCTGCACCAAAGAAATTCCAAATGGAAATGATTACATGTGGTCCATTAGTTTGATCATTATTGCAGCAACTAATTGGTTCCTGGAATTGCGAGAGAGTTCTATTTGTATAGGTAGTTGTAGCTTGTAAGTATCTTTCATGCCCCTTCCTTTATCTTCATCTTCTGAAGTCACGAAAATCTATTAGCTATGTATGTTCCTTGTATGAGGATGCTTGCTGATGTTATCATTTGTGCATAAGTGTTTTAACTATGATCCTGTTACCATCTGGCTAACTTCGCTTCTTTTCTTCTGCTTGATGCAGGGGGAGAGAAAAATGTTAATTCTTGTTGGGATTACAATATTATTTGTCGTTCATGTATCTGGAGTGTACTGGTGTTACAAGAATGGTGATCTTATCAGACCTCTGGTCATGCTTCCTCCAAAAGATATACCACCATTTTGGCATGCAATATTTGTAATCCTAGTGAATGGTATGTTATTTTTACCTATGATGCTTGAACATATTTAATCGTTGCCACTTGTATTGCTTCTAAGTTCATTCTGTGGACGTCATACGGCCTGAAAACGTTTAATTGCTGGTACTAGGGTCCTTTTAAATGTTAATGGTGTTAACTGGCTCAAAAGTTCATCGGATTTGTTGAATGTGGATATGTAGAGATAAACTAGGTTGTTTTCTATTTATAAGTGGTGGTGCATCTCTATACTTCAAGTATATAAATCTATGTTCAGTGGATAACATAGATTAAATTAACCAAACTGTCTAGAACTGATACTTTCTTCATGAAGTTTGTAATCGTGTTCGATTTCTTCTAAAATTTGTTCAGATACAATGGTGCGCCAAACTGCTATGATTGTGAAGTGCATACTGCTAATGTACTACAGGAACACCAAGGGCCGTAGCTATCGTAGGCAGGTAACGCTTGTAATCCTAGATTTCTGTGATGTATCTTGGTATTTTTCCTTATAGCTCCAGGTGCAGTGCTATTGTTTTTCTGTATAATCAGGGAGCCATAACCAATTTTGCCTTTTTGTTCAGGGTCAAATGTTAACACTTGTGGAATACTTTCTACTTCTGTACCGTGCCTTATTGCCTGCTCCTGTATGGTATCGCTTTTTCCTGAACAAGGAGTATGGGAGCCTATTTTCCTCGCTAACCACTGGACTATATCTTACGTTCAAGTTGACATCTGTTGTGGAAAAGGTGATATACCTTCCTATGCAATTTTAGCAGTGATACTGAGCAGATGCCTTCTAACACTTACCTTTTTGCTTGGCAGATTCAATCATTTTTTACATCACTGAGAGCATTGTCCCATAAAGACTTTCATTATGGCTCATATGCAACGAGTGAGCAGGTAATTTTGTATGCTTTATTAGACACTAAGAAGCTGTTGGCTGTCACTTGTTACTGAATGTTTATAAGTAACGATGGCATGTGAAAATATGCATTGTGTAGTGGAACTTTTGGCATGCATCTTTCATGTAACTTGACTACCGATGCGGCGTGTGTGCACTCAGGTTGCTGCTGCTGGAGATATGTGTGCTATATGCCAAGAGAAGATGCACGTCCCCATTCTTTTGCGCTGTAAACATGTCTTCTGTGAAGATTGTGTCTCTGAATGGTAACGCGCAGACATTCCGTCCACTCCACTCTAGTTACAGTTTTGTTTCATGATCTCAACACTCTGAGTATCTCTTGGCGTTTCCTTTGTACTAACGTCTTTCTGGATGATGGCAGGTTTGAGAGGGAGCGCACCTGCCCACTGTGCAGGGCACTGGTGAAGCCAGCAGACCTCCGGTCATTCGGCGACGGTTCGACAAGCCTCTTTTTCCAGCTTTTCTAGGCCGCAAACAGCCAGCAGGGAACCTCGCTTGCTTTGCGCTGTGCAGATAAGAAAGCAGATGTTATAGGTGTGAGTGTGTGCGTTGTGTTTGTCCGTGTTTCGCGAGCAGAGCGGCCCGGTGAGGTGCTGAACGGATCCCAACGCCCCCTTCCCAGCTGAAGGTGGAGGGTGCATGAGTGTGTTTGTTCCCATGTGTGCATATTATCCCCTGTATAGGCTATAAGAAATCTTACCCTACTACGATTTACATAAATAGAAATGAGTATATATAGACCATTGCCCTGTTCAAGAATTCATCCGATTAACCAGTTAACTTGCGGATTAATCCCTACTCATAGGGTCACCGAGTAGCCGATAAACCGAAAAATCGTCCGATTAATGGATTAAATGGCCGATTAACTTGTCGATTAGCCGATTAATCCCCTACTCGCTAGCCAACCGAGCAGCTACCAGTTAACGATTTCCTCAACAATGGACCATTGTTATAGACTCTGAGATTGTGACAGGCTGACAGTTACGGCAGATTGGTGAACTCTCTGAACCCTGGTTGAGTTGAAGAGTTTGGATCAGCTCCAGAAGGTAAGACGTACTGGGAACTACTCTGCTTTGGGTGTGCCGTGTTTTTTCTGGCAGTGTAATTATGGCAGTAGCTGAAGCATGAAGTACCTGAGCCGCTGAGAAATAATCTCTGGTCCCTTCCTAGTTTATGTGAAGGCAGGTATGTTAATCCCTAACTAATCGACCAACATGAACACCAGTGACACATTCCTAGGCTTGTTGTTTCAATTTTCAGCAAAATGTGCAGATTTTCCCCATTATGTTACTTTAAAGCAATTGTCCAGCCCGAATGCTACTTGTGGGAGTTTTGACTTTGGGTTGTAAAATGCACTTTGCTTCGAAATTCCTGTGCTTCAAATAAACCAAGAGAAGCATGGCCGAGGCAGCACAAGCATCATCGTCACTTCTCCTCAAGGAAGCGACTCCGGCTTTGGCATTGACAACTATCAACAACGTCCTCACTGCAACAATGTTTTTCGAGGAACTGGCAGTTGAACTGCCTGAATATATTAAGCAGGAGAAAAACAAAACACAAGTCGCATTACAAAGGCTGGGACAAGGGTATCCCGCACCGAAAAAGAAGAAGAAGAAATGGGTCAATCTGGCTCAGGTTCAGGGGAGTTGTCAGCATCTGAGAGCCAACGGGCGGAGAGAATTGAGGATGGTGTCTTGCTTGATGAGATGCATGAGTGCCGTTTCCTGTAGGTTTTTGTGCTTAAACACACGTCGATTTCGTCCCTTCCAAACGTTCCAAGCGGTGTATGCAACAGTCTTTGGCCCTTCCTTCAAGACAGGAGGTCATATCATTCCGCCAATGTGCGATTGAAGTTGCATTCTGAGCATTCGTGGCGAGGATGGGCGGGTGAAGCCATAGGAGACCTGCCAAGTAGTCGGCCACACCCGCACTCGGTGCCGACAAGGCAGCTCCGAATCCATGGGCGAGCTACGAAGGGAATGTGCAAGGTTGGTACTGCAGGAGATAACCATGCGGGCGACCTGCCGCTTGTCATCGCCGTTGTTGGGATCCTGTCGGCGCAACTCCAACTTACTGTAAAGAACAAACCGCGGCAATACCATAGACACGTTGTAGAGGCAGCCATCGCAGACATGCCTCAACCTCGACATCGCTCATGCACATAGGCATTGCCACACAATTTGCAAACGATGACTACCACATGAACACCCACTAGCCAGCGGTTCCTACAACCAGGTCCTGCTCCAAGATGATGCCCTCGAGAGGGAACATGACATCGGTGTTGCCACCATCTGGTCCGGGTAGACCCAAACTTGGGTTTTTCACTGAAGCACCCCCTCAGGGTAGGGGAACCGAGAACTGTAAACTTGACACCGTAGGCGTCACCATCGTTGGCTCCGACTTCACCCGAAACATAACTTTCGTCGCTCGGAAAGACTAACTCACATCTAGATGAAAATTAACTATGTCACATCTAACCTCTCCACCACATGATCTAAAGGCTTTAAGATTCGTACTGCATTTTTTTTCTTGGCAATCCACTTTAGCGGCTGTTGTCCCTTTTTCTATATATATACTGTATATAAGTAGCGCCGCTGTTGTCTATGCACGGCTGTGGTTTGTTTGTGTGTGGGCTGCGTGTGTACGGCTCTACACTGTTGTCGGCCTGCTCCTGTTACACGGCGCCATTGTTGGCTTTTGTTGCCCATGTTGACCTGCTGTATGCTGCTCTTTGGCATCTGTACGTGGGATGCAGGCGTCTTTTTTTTTTTTTGCCCTTTCTTGTGTGTTTTAGGCTTGGTTTTTCTCTTTTGGTTTTTAGGCTGTGGTGTTCATTTTTCTCTTCTTTTTTCCTCTCTTTATATATATGCAATTTCCAAGATTCATATATTTTTAGCACGGCTCACGTGCTATTGTTGCGCATCTTTGTCCATCTGTTTTTTTTGGTCATTTCCGTGTTTATGTTTCTTTTTGTTTATTTTTTAGTGGGGTTGCTAAAACACATCTAGATGAAATTTAGTGATCTCACATCTAGATGTCCGGCCCTCCGGTATATTGTCTTTATTTTTCATGCTCGAGTGATCACCCGTGTCGTGATCGATCCATGCTGTGTTGCAGAGTCTGCTGGGCTGGGAGGTCTATAGCGGAGCGGGACCATTTTTGCCTTTCTTTTCTTTTTTGTTGGGCCGGTGCTGCCTTTGTTTATGTTGGGCTTTTTTAGAATACAACGGGTATAGCCGAGAGTATAATACATCGACATGGCAGCCTCCCTTGAGTCGTCGCTCCCCTCCCCTATTGTTCCATTTCTATTGTTTTGTTTTGAATCCGAAGGAGACAACCAGACCTAGCAAGTATGTGGCTCAGAGATGGCACGGAACGTTCTTTTTTTGTTTCCCCTATTAGTTTCATGCACTCTTTTTTCCATGGCAAACTTTTTGTATATTGCATATGCAAGTGTTTGCCTAGTTTTTTTCACAATTTTTCCCCAATTTTGTATGTAAACCCCTCGACTCCAGAATAGAGCTATTTGTAGTTTTTGTAGTTGTCTCATTTGCAATTAGTCATCTCGAAAATCAATTTTTTTTATAGTTGCCCCAGTTGCAAGTGACCCACCGACTCGCAACTAGGAGGGATGTATGTTTGCAGGAGGGGCCAGTTGCAAGTCAACCATCAACTCGCAACTAGGTAGGGCCCCAGTTGCAAGTTAACCATCGACTCGCAACTAGGGGGGCGCATGTTTGTATGGGGCAGTTGCAAGTCAACCAACGACTCGGAACTAGAATGCATCATACTTTTTGTAGTGGCCCAGTTGCATGTCAACCATCGACTCGTAACTAGGGGGGCGTATGTTTGTAGGGACCAAGTTGCAAGTCAACCATCGACTTGCAACTAGGACGCATCGTACTTTTTTCTAGTGGCCCGAGTTGCATGTCTATCATCAACTCACAACTAGAGGGGCGTATGTGCTGTAGGGGTCTAGTTACAAGTCAACCATCCACTCGTAACTAGGACATGCCCTACTTTTTTATAGTGGCCCCAGTTGCGACTCGCAACTAGGGGGGCGTCTGTCTGTAGGGGCCCAGTTGCAAGTCAACCATCGACTTGCAACTGGGACACGTTGTACTTTTTTGTAGTTACCCCAATTGCACGTCAACCATCGACTTGCAACTAGGGGCATACGTTTGTAGGGGCCTAGTTGCAAGTCAACCACCGACCCGCAACTAGGGGGGCCTATGTCTACAGGCACCCAGTTGCAAGTCAACCATCTACTCGCAACTAGGGTGGGTGTTTGTTTGTAGGGGGGGGGGCACTTGCAAGTCAACCATCGACTCGCAACTAGCACGCGTCGTACTTTTTTGTAGTGGCCCTAGTTGCTTGTCAGCCATCAAGTCGAAACTAAGGGGAACGTATGTTTGTAGGGGCCTAGCTGCAAGTCAAACATCGACTAGCAACTAGGGGGGCGACATATGTTTGTAGGGGCCCAGTTTGCAAGTCCACCATCAACTCGCAACTAGGCGAGGGACGTATGTTTGTAGGGGCCTAGTTGCAAGTTAACCATGGACTCGCAACTAGGGGGACGTATGTTTGTAGGGGCCCAGTTGTCAGTCAACCGTCGACTCGCAACTAGGGGGGCGTATGTTTGTAGGGGCCCAGTTGCAAGTCAACCATCGACTCTCAACTACGAATCATCTTACTTTTTTGTAGTGGCCCTAGTTGTGTGCCAACCATTGGTTCGCAACTAGGGGGATATATGTTTATAGGGGCGCAGTTGCAAGTCTACCATCGACTCGCAACTACACGTCGTACATTTTGTAATGCCCCCGGTTGCATGTCAACCATCGACTTGCAACTAGGGAGGAGGTGCATGTTTGTAGGGGACCAGTTGCAAGTCAACCATCAACTCGCAACTGGGGCGTGTCCAACTGTTTTGTAGTTGCCTCAATTGCAAGTCAACCATCGACTCGCAACTAGGACGCGTTGTACTTTTTTGTAGTGGCCCCAGTTGCATGTCAACCATCGACTCGCAACTAGGGAGGGGGCGCATGTTTGTAGGGGACCAGTTGCAAGTCAACCATCCACTCACAACTGGGGCGTGTCCTACTTTTTTGTAGTTGCCCCAACTGCAAGTCAACCATTGACTCGCAACTGGGCCCGACACACCTCAGTTGCAAGTCCACCCTCGACATGCAGCCGGGGGCTTCTTCTCCTAGTTATAATTCCACCCTGAGGCCCAACCCATTTTTTGTCTCAGTTGCAAGTCCACCCTCGACATGCAACTAGACTCGACCCGTTTTTTCCCAATTGCAAATCCACTCTTGACACGCAACTTGGGAGGGGGCGACCATTTTTGTCCCCATTGCAAGTCCAACATTGCCATGAAACTGGGCTCTTGATCCTATTTTTTCCCTAGTTGCAAGTTCACTCTCGACTTGCAACTGGGACCGACATTTTTTTTACTGAACTACAAGTCCACGATCGACTCGCAACTTGGCTCGACACTTTTTTTCAAGTTTTAAATCCATCATTGGCATACAACTGGGCCGACTCTTTTTCCCCAATTTGCAAGTTCCCTCTTCGAGTCACAACTAGTTCAAAAAATATTTCTGCCTCGCTTGCAAGTCCACCACCGACTCACAGATATGGTTGAGTTTTTCCCAGTTGCAAGTCAAACATCGACTCGCAACTAGGCTCGACTATTTTTTGTCCCAGTTGCAAGTCCACCATCGACATGCAACTGTGCCCTTACTCCTGTTTTGCTAACTCCACCCTTGACTCACAATTGGATCCTACTTTTTTTTTCCTTTTTTGCGAGAACAATTTATTGAACATGTGAACATTTTTTCATATTCCGGGCCATTGTTTTTAATCGTCAGACATTTCTTTTAATACGTGAACATTTTTGGAACCCCCGACCATTTTTGGAACTCATGAACTGTTTTTCGTATCCGCCGATATTGTTTCCCGAGCATTTTTTGAAACCATGATCATCTTTTTCAGTTCATGATTTTTTATATCTACGAACACTTTCTGAAGTCGTAAATGTATTTGGAACTCGTGATCATGTTTCCATATTCTTGATCATCTTCTTAATCCTCGACCATATTTTTAATACTCTAACATTTTGTGGAACTCACGAATATTTTTTGAACACATGAACATTTTTTTAGCGTGTGAACATTTTTAATATTCTTGGACATTTGGCTTTTGAATTTTTTCATGTTATTGACCATTTCATCAATCCACGTACATCGTTTGAACTTTGTGAACATTGTTTCATATTCGGGAACATTACTGGAACTCGTGACCATTTTTTGAACTTGTGAACATTTTCCAAATTCACGACCATTTTTTTGTTTTAGCATCCACAAGGAATCACAGATATTTTCAAGACTTGTGAACATTTCTTTAAACACAAACAATTTTTGTACTCGCCAAATTCATGAACAATTTTCAGATGAGTGCATAATATTTAAATTCATCATTTTTATTAGTATTTTACCCCAAACACACTTTCATGTTTTGAAAAGAAAAAAATTGTTTTCCTGCAAAAGAAGAAGAAGAAGAAAGCATCTGGCGCCCGCATAGACATGTTTTTAGGGGACGTACATGCTTCGGTGCTTTTTTCGTAGGTTGACGCTAACGTTATTATTTTCCTTTTTTTTAGAGACGTCGTTAATGCTAGACGTGAGTGGCTTTAGCGATCAAAAACAACAGAGGACAACTAGCGTGGACAGTGCTATTTTGGGCTGGACTAATAATTACCCAACAAACAAATAAGACAAACAAAAGGCTATAAACATTGCTGATGTCATCTTAGATGTGATATAGTTATGTTACATCTAGATGTGTCCTAGACACACCCTTCGTCGCCAATCCCAACTTCCCCAACTCGAACCAGATTGATCCACCATGTCCACCATCGCCTTCAACGAGTCCTATAGGGAATGAGGGCCCGTCAGCCCGCGAGATCCAGACCCGAGTCCTAGATAAATGGGCGCGAAGCCTTGCAACTTGCCGCGGGAGATCCCGGGCTCCTTCCAAAGCCGACGCAGGAGGTTGAAGTAGACCACATCATCGCCCCCACCTCTCGCGGAGCCGGGCTTGCGCCGTAGAGGAAGGGCCGCCGCGCCCCCTCCGCATCGTCGCATTGCAGGATGATGCGCCAAGCTTTTGGACCGCCAGGGAAGGGATGCCACAACTATGACGCGGCACCGCCTGAACCGATGTGCTGGGAAGAAGGAGAAGAGTCACGTCGCTGCTAAATAGCTACCGCTCGAGGAGTCCTGCGTCCTACGGCGGCAGCGTGAGGAAGGGGCGGGGACTGCCGACGGTTAGGACCTAGGTTCCGGGGACAGGATGCTCGAACCAGTTTCTGACTTTCAAAAAGTTTGATGCTGCATGTACAAGTTTTTTATTGAAAGCCTATCGGTGTTTTATTTCACAGTCAAAAGAGTTACATCATTTATTACATAAGGAAGAATGAAATTGGGTGGATCTCCATCCCAATCAAATGCACACTGAGTATCATAAGAGTGCTTTGCCAGAAGGTGAGCAACTCGATTGGCTTCCCTAGGGCAATGGGAGAAAAAAACTCCATCAATCATCTTGGCTCTCGCAAAGCAGTCAGCTAAAGTCGCAGAATAAGGACCATAGATCTCCAGCTCCCCATTGCATGCCTGAATGAGCTCCAATGAATCGGACTCACATGTGATATGGGTGCAGCCCAACTTCTCAACTAATTCTAGTCCTTTTAGCAGTGCAAGGGCCTTCGCCGAGGCAATATCAAAGGCCGTATGAAAAGGACTTGCAGCTCCTGCTACAGCCTCACCTGCACTATTACGTATGACGACCCCAACTGCACCCGAACCATCTTGGCGGAAAGCAGCATCTGTATTTAATTTATAACATCCTCGGCTTGGCTTTTTCCACGTTATTTCATGTGGTTTACTGGAATGGAAACAACTCCAAAATTTGATGTTAGAGCCTGAATCGCAAAGGCCGTCCGGGGGGATCTGCTACAGTTTCGCCCTTCACTGCTTCCCTCCTTTGCCACCATACATACCAACACGCAACGGCTACTGACTCCTGCAATCCTAACATACCCAGGACCGGCGACTTCCTGTTTGGGTTGCAAATAATATGCTCAAGTATTACTGATCCTAACATGTCTGCAATCAGTGCATCATCAATGATATCCAGGAGCCCGAACGCAGACCAAACCTTCCGTGCACGAGTGCATGTAAATAACAAGTGCCGAATATTCTCCGGACCCGACCGACAAATAGGGCACTGTGGTGAGACGGGTATGTGTCGCGAAGCAAGAATCGCCATGCCTGGAACTGTACCATGCAGAGCCTTCCATATAAACACCTTAATCTTACTTGGAATTTTCAGCTTCCATAAAATGCCCCACACCGGGTTCGGTTTAGCAGAGCCTTGCCCATCTTCTCTTCTAGTTCGTGCGTCGAACTGATGATCCCATTCAATGTGATAGGCAGAACGGAACGAGAATAAAAGTTGACTGACGGCAATAGGATTGGATCAAGGCCGATTAAGCTTAATTGCACTGCACGCTGACATGATAGTAATATTATCGTCCAATATCCTTTCCGTGGAAGAAGCTGCGTCTTCCATTAATTAACTCCGATCCTTTTCTTTCTTTCTCTCCCAGAGAAAAATTCTGCCCCCTGTCCCAAAATCCCGAAAGGAAAAAAGGAAAGGAGAAAGAAAGCGCCTTTCCTTGCCGACTCGGCCTTCCTCCGTCCGTCCTCGCTTGCCGTCTCCTCCCCTCCACCGCGCGCACCCGTCGCGGCCGGCCCCGTCGTCTCCCCCTCCACCCGCGCGTCCCGGCGTCGCCGCCCGCGTCCGCCAGAGGTACCGCCGTCCGCCCCTCCCCCCTCCTCCTCCCTCTCTCTATCAGCGTCCTCCGCGGAACCCGGAGACCTGGATCTCCCTTGCCGTGCTCACCGTGCCGTGCCGATTTGGTTTTCCGTGGCTCTGGGACATTCCGCGGACGTCGATTTGGGGATTGAGATCTTCCCTTGCGCGGGAAGCTAGCCGGGCGGCTTGATTGATCGGGAGGTGGTGCCATCGATTTGATTGATGCCCTGCGGTTCCGGTGGCGCTGACGAGACCGGGCGCGAATCCCGGGGATTTTAGCCGGAATTTGGAGTTCTAATCAGGGCGAATCGGAGCGGTTGCTGGAGCCGGAGCTGATTTGGCTGTAGTCCATAGTCATAGGTGGGGCAGCACTGGGTAGAATTGGGCGGTCGGATGATATAATCTCTTGGCAAATCAATGCCGATCTCACACTCTAGTGACAGATTGAAACCTGAAATCGTTTGAATCCCGCGTGCTTGAGCTGAGATTTTTACCATTTAGAATGTATCGGTAACAATTCATGGTGAGAGGATACGCGTCGGTCGTATAGTTGATTTGGGGTCCTAGGTTGTTTTAGGTGGGGCGGCTCTGCTCGCGAGTAGAACTGCCCGGTAATATGATAATCCAGCAATTCAGTCTCTTTAGTTTGTAGCAGCTTTTAAGCGCCATGGTTCAGTGTGTGACACCCCTAGGTAATCCCAGGATAATATGAGACTGTCGTACATATGCACATCCTCGACAGTGTTAAATGCTGACATTGCACCTAGATCTGTATCATTTGTTTGAATTGTTACTGTTTTTGTTTGGAAGGTAGTTTGAATGGTTTGCTCACTACATTCAGTGCAAGATGTTTTTGTTTTAGTTGCCTTTTGCTGATGTTTTCTCTTTGTTGCAGGATCTCTGAAAACTTAACTTGTGTGTGTGCGTTGTCGCTGTTGCTTACACATCGACAACCTTTGGCGTAGCTGAGCTCATTGCGTTTGGAATCGATTCATTCGGTGTGTCTGGCTTGTATATGAGCTCACAAGTCTCCACATCGCGGGGTTTACATCCCCCAGAGAAAATTATGGCATACGAGTCCCCTCCCACATGGCCACTGTCGGTGCCTACGAGCAAGGCTGAGGCAGGTAGCAGCGATGACCAGGAGGTTAGGCTGTTGTCGGTTTCTTGGAATCAGGATTGTGGTTGCTTCGCTGCTGGCACAAGCAATGGCTTCAGAATCTTTAACTGCGACCCTTTTAAGGAGACTTTCAGGAGGGATCTGAAGAGTGGTGGGTTTGGGATAGTTGAGATGCTGTTCCGCTGCAACATCCTTGCTCTTGTAGGTGGCGGCTCCAATATGCATTATCCGCCCAACAAGGTGATGATCTGGGATGATCACCAGAGCCGCTGTATTGGGGAGTTTACCTTCCGCTCTGATGTACGGGCCGTAAAATTGGGGAAAGATAACATTGTGATTGTCCTTGAGACAAAGATATATGTTTATAACTTTACGGATCTGAAGATGCTCCATCAGATAGAGACCCTGTCAAATCCTAAAGGACTGTGCTGTCTCTCTCATCATTCCAATACTTCAGTGCTGGCCTGTCCTGGGCTGAGTCAGGGACATGTTCGGGTAGAGCATTTTGGGCTAAAGGTGACAAAGATGATTACAGCCCATGATTCACACATTTCTTGCATGGCCTTGACTATGGATGGTCTCTTGCTGGCAACGGCAAGTATGAAGGGTACTCTAATCAGAATATTTAACACGATGGATGGCACTCGCCTGCAAGAGGTGAGTAATATTTCAATCGCTCTCTGATGACATCCCATTCTTTTGTGAATAAATAGCAGACATATTTATCTCCATACCTCACAGATCTTCTTTTAGCTGGCTCCACAAGTCTTTTTGTAGTATATGTAATTCGTTGATAGTTAGCATGGGCATATAACTATCTTTATGTTTAAATGGTATGCAGGTGCGCAGAGGTCTTGATAAAGCCGAGATATACAGCATTGCACTGTCACCAAATGTGCAATGGTTGGCAGTGTCCAGCGACAAAGGAACGGTTCATATATTCAGTCTAAAAGTCAGGGTTGCGGGTGAAGATTCAAGTAATGATCAGCGTACCCTTGAAGCTCCACGGATGGATCATCAGAATTCTTCTACCTCTATGGATCCTCTTATACAAACAAACACTGGATCCAATGCAAGCTCATCACTGTCTTTCATGAAAGGTTAGAATGGTACTTCTGCTTGCACTATTTGATTGCTCATCTGGTCTTCAGAGTTCTGTGTAGCTTTTGGCATAATGAAGTGCTAACTTAACAAAAATTTGCATATGGTGTACTCTATTTGCCTAATGCTCATTACAATTAGCAATTCACAGAGGACTAATGGATGCGCAATATTCTACAATTTTGCATGCTGCTTATGAATGATGTGATGAATAGTCTAGCTAATGCAGAAAAGTTAGCTCAAGATAGAATAATTAACATTATTGTCAATTTCGTAAAATGATGTGAAGTAAGTAGTGATCTCAAAACATTAAGCAGGCAAGCTGCTGCTCTGCTATTGCTATTGCTATGAGAGAAAAGAAAACAGTATATACAAAACTCAATTCTAGCAGCAAGGGCCAAGACCACATGTTTTACTTATCATTTATTACGCACTTGTGATTCACTTCATAACCAGTTGAATCAGTTTGTATGCATGTTCAGAATAATGGGTTGGCATCCCAGAGAATTCAGTTAGTCAAGGCATTAACATATTCTTTGCTGCATTTCTCTAGGGATTCTGCCGAGGTACTTCAGCTCAGAGTGGTCATTTGCTCAGTTCCATTTACCGGAAGTCACACGTTACATCGTAGCTTTCGGCGCTCAAAACACTGTAATGATGGTTGGCCTGGATGGCAGGTACTCATCAGCCACCTTGATGGATTAAATATTTATTGCAAGATTTATCATTTCAGCTAATGTATACATACACGTAGGGTGTTTTTTGTTTGCCATTATACCTGTAGCACATATAATTCAGTTAGCCTTTGCTATCAATACACGTTTGATTTTCACTTCTGCTAGCGATTGTTTAATATTTATTATAGCTACAGAAAATTACACCAGTCAGTTGAAAAACTTGGACAGTTCTTGTTACAGGCTAAAGCTCCTTCAGTTTAGCTAGTAGTTGCCTCAGCAGATTTTTATTCTTCTCTAGCAAGTCACCGCTAGCATCGCACTACTAACTACGCCGACTTTTGCCATTTGCAGCTTCTACAGGTGCATCTTTGACCAAGTAAGCGGCGGGCAGATGACCCAGAAGGAATACTCACGGTTTCTGAAGACTGACTACCCTCCCTTGAGGACATTGACCGCGTAAACCGCGTGACGACGCTGCACCGACATGTACATACATAGAAGGTTGTGCTCTGTCCATTGTACATATATCGCCCCCCTTGCCAGCAAGGCTCTAGGCCGGTCGCCGGAATAAGGAGCGCCGGGGTGTCCGGCCGCAACCTGCCTGCCTGCCCATTTTGCTGCAGATGCCCTTGGCCCGTCCAAATTGCATTGTTTGTTCGACGTATGTATGTACAAGCACATATGCCCGTGCGTTGCAACGGGATGATAAAATTATATACCTCTAGCTCAATATAAGAATGGATCAAGACCCTCACATGTCCGTATTCTCTAGTTCAACATGGCACCCTTTAATTAGGGCCAAACTAGTATATTCTTTTTTATTGACACGTGCCTATAATTTGTTTCAATTATAATTAACCAGCATATTCTTTTTTATTGCCACATGGAAGCTACCACTGTCAATAACTTATGTTGTCCCTTATTCTGAACAAACCGACTTAACTCGATGCGCCGGATGCAGAGCAGGTCCAGTATGGGATTGATCGACCTCACGACCTCAAAGACCCGACCACATATTGCTAGCCACTCAAACAAACGTGTTCTGCTAACCAATGGTCAGGATAAATATAATAAAAGAATATAATGCAACGCGAGATTCGACACTTTTTTTTGAACTTTTCAAAAACCGATAACTATGAAATCCAAATATACATGGCAACATGAACAATTTTCCAAATTACATGCATTTTTAAAAGACGAACAAAAAATTTGAATGGAACATTTGTTGAAATCCACAAACATTTCTTAAAACATGAACGTTTTATAAAAATACGTTTTTTAAGTTGTGAACAATTTTTGGAAACGGGAAAATGTTTTGAACATATAGAAGAAATTTAGAAATGTGTCTTTTAATGCAAATATTATTTTCAATTTTTGAACATATCACTAAAACAATAATTCTAATTTGTAACATTTTTAAATCTTGAATTATTTTTTGAAAACCCCCCAAAAAATTCAAAAAATGGGAATAATATTTTATATTCTGAAAAAAAATCGGAATGACAAAAAATTATAATTTCTAACATATTTAAATAGGAACACAATTGTGGAATTCATAACATGAACTACCGAATATACTTGGCAACTTGAACAATTTTCCAAATTATGGACGGCTCTTTTGAAAATTCCAAACATTTTTGAACAAAGCAAGAACAAAAATTTGAACGGAACATTTCCTGAAATGCACATACATTTCTTAAAGACATGAACCTTCTTATAAAAATATGAACATTTTTTAAGTTGTGATTTTTTAAAATGGGAGTATGTTTTAAAAGTGCAGAAGAATTTTAGAAAATGTGTTTCTTTAATGCAAACTTTATTTTCAATTTTTAAACATATCGTTAAAACAAGAATATTTTTCGAATTTGAATTTTTTTTAAATGCATTTGTTTAGATGTTGAACAATTTTTAAAAATACAAACATTTCTTGAAAAATGGGAATATTTTTGTAATTTATATTTGAATAAATTTTGGCACGACAAAAAAATCCAAACATTTTGCAGAGTAGGAACACATTTTTGTAATTTGTATTTTTTACGAAATTTTGAATAAAAATTGAAAAATTACAATTGCGAACATTTTTTTAAAAAATTTGAATTTCTGAAAAAAAGAATAAAATAGACTTGCAATAGGAACACATAGAAAAATGGCCTGCCTAGTCTTGGGCGCCCTGTGCGTAGTTTAAATTAGTTTCCCCATTGAGCGGGAAATAGAATTTTTTTATTGCTACGGGGGCAGGAAAATATGGGCTGACTTTACTGGGCCATAGGGCGCGCAACGCATGTACAAAACTTTGCATAAATCGTTTTTCCTTTGCCAACAGATGGAGTACGAAAGTTTAGTACCACCTCGGATAGAGGGAAAAAAATAATTTTTTGACGATGAACGGATGAAAAAATCGGAGAAACGCACCTTGCTTTATTAGTAGGTATAGATAACAAGCAGCTCAGTAAGGAATGCAAATATGACCTTGTCTGCAACCAGAGCTGAAACAGTTGTTGGCATAACACATTCTATTGCCAATAGATTTATCAGTGTGAGTGCTACCTTGGCGTGCAACCAACGCACTGATGGTCTGATGGATGCCATTGTGGATCCTGCCATCTTCTAAGGAAAGTTTAGACGAATGCCAATAGCATATATGTATGTATGCGTTCTAATATATTTATAGCATGGGTTTGTTAGGCGTGGTTCTTGTGCTTGGCCTGTTTGATCAAGTACATGTAAACTTTAGTTGAAAGCAACATCTGACCAGGTGCTCCTGGTCGCTCTCGTCGATCTGAAGTGATCTGATTATAGAAAGCCACCACGACCGCAGGGCAGCCCGTCGCCGTCGCGTCCATTCCCAGTGGTTGCGCGTCTCTGATCTCGTGTCATCCTCCTGATGTGCCCATCTCATCATACTACCATCATACGTCCATTTCCTCTTCTTTGTCTGTCCAAACTATTTATTCCAGCGCGGATGACTCGTCGCTGTAAAGTGTAAACGAAGGAGGCAAAAAGATTTGAGCAACACGCAAGACGTGGTCTCAGGGCCATTTGTCACGCAATTGTTTCGCCCTGATGATTTGGGTAATCCGGCCGGAGTTTCAGCGCTTAAAAAAAGGCCTCGCTTGGAACGCATGAACGGAGGAGGGAACCAAAGAACTTATATCCTACTAGTAGAATGCCCGTACGTTGCTACATGCTAAGAGCGGTCTTCAAGGTCGAAGTTCATTTCTCCCTTATACGTCCGGGTATGTTCGGATATCAAACAGGCGCTCAATGAGTTCCCCAAAATTCAACCGTATGGACAATCCGGGCTTCCCCAAATCCAGCCCATATGTGATGGAGAAATGTGGTTATCCGGACTATCTGCCATGTTATCTACAACACGCGGTCCCAACACAAAAACCCCACCCCACGACGCATCCTTCCCTTTTGTATGCTGGACCCACCTTTTCCGGCTCGGTTTCCCGCTGTAGCGGGACATTTTTCGCTGGAGTCCTCTCCTTTAAAATAGGGATACACCCACCTCATCTTCACCATGGCGCCCTCTCTCCTTCACAACGTACTTCCCAAAGGACAGCCAAGGAGGAGTCCCTGCCAACCGCCCCGCTCCGATCCCTCCCCCCTGTTTGTGTCGATCCACCACCGCCATCAAAGGGGAGGAGGCATGCGCCACTCGTGACACCTCCGGAGTTAAGAAAGTGGATCCGATGTCTCCTGGGTCATTGCCCGTACATGTTGCAACACATAAATATTCAAGTGCATCAACACTGATCAAGTTAAACATGTACCTTGAGATTCCTCGTGCCGCTCATGCATATTACACCGCCTCCATTGTATCTAAGCCGCCCTACACAAGAGGTCGAGGCATCATATACACCCGCCCTGTCCCCCGGCCTTGTCGTGGGCGTGATATTGCTCTAATCTCTCGTCCCTCAAATCTACCTCGTATATTAAAATTAGTAAATATTTATCAGATGATTTTTGTAGTGGATTTTAATCCTGATCAGTAATATTTTCCTACAAAGACAGTTCTGGATATAGGAACAAAGCTACATAAAAGTTACTTTGAGACGCTTCCAATTCTATATGATTACTATCATCCATTTTTCAAATGAGAACATGTGACACCACCGCCACTGCTGACCACCAACTCCCATTCAAAATATAGCTAGTAAATATTCCATAAACTGTCGTCCTAGCAAAAGGAGAACCGGGAACAATGAAAGAGCAAACTTAACGAAAATAAGCTTGCACTTGCATTTGGTTCAATGTGCTAATGAAAAATGGGATAACAAGCCAGCACCTTAAAATTTTCTTTTAGACGTGAGCTGCTGTACAAAATGCTAACCTAACCCCCAATTATAATAAGAGTATGAAACTGGTTGACAAATCCTCCCACTGCCCGACCTTATTTTCCAATGTACTCTACCACACATGCACAAGAATTTACAATTTCCCAAACAAACTACCATAACATTTCATGCTTGAGTTGTCCCAGCATCACTGAAGTCTCGGTGAGGAATTTCACAACAACCTCATGAGGACAGACTGGCCCCTACCCAGCAAGGCAGCAACAAGCAAGGACAATGAGAAGTCCAACATCTCCTCCTCCGAGAAGCCCCCACCCTCCGCCTCAAGAAACTCCGTTCACCATGTCCTTGTCCCTCTTTCCCTCCATCTCGTCCTTCACCCTACTCTTCTCTCCTCTCTCATCTGACCCCTTCCTTATCATGTTCCTCGGCGCTCCATCCACCTTCTTCCTTTCCTAAAGCAATTCGGATAATAGTAAATTATGGTATTTGTGCATCAACATCACAGTAGTTGTCCAACTAAGTCCAACAAGATTCCCAAAACTGGAACATATTGCATCATACAAATAGATGCATAAAACAACAGAAATTGCAGACACCTGTAAAGACAAGACTCTAAGAAATTAATAGTGCCAATACATGTTGTGATAACTACTACATGAATTCAACTTAAACTTGCAAGACAGGAATGCAGGCTATACACTGAACCTTTATCATCCTATCGGCATAACCAGTACATAGCCATTCATTCCCAGATCAAATTTGTAGATCATACCCATTCAATGTGACAACTAATGATCTGCATACATATAGGAATACCATCAATAGATATCTAGAAAATAAATATTGTATTTTATGAGAACTAAGATGCTCTAATGGACCAGTATAATTCCAAGCAAACATGCAGAAGAATATTGAAGGTTTAAAGTTTTAGCGAGTATAAAATTTCAGCATATGGATATTAGAATTGCAGGCATGCTCAAAATAAATAATTTTGTCAATCCAAAATATAATATATTATTGCATTGGTAACTGGCCGATAGTTTGCTATTAATTCTTGACATTCTTTAAAAAAAATCTTGACGTTTAAGTTTGTCCATGCCCATTATTATATCTGTAATGCTTAGTTCAAAACTTGAAATTAACATATGCTTTTTTTCAAACAGAATTAATCATAACAAATGGAGCAACACAAATACCGTACCACCAGACCAAGAGTTTTCTTTTATACATATTGGCATATTGACATGCTCTGTTATAATGGATGTGCAAATAAGATTTTTATTTTTGCTGGTATGCAACTAATATTCTAACCCACTGACCTAACTCAACTTAAGACAGGACAACATCATGGAGAAGGAATGTCAACAAAACTCAAGTAACAAGTACTCGTATTATGTTATGCATCCATCAGTACACAAAGTTATGATTTACCTGTTATTAACACAATTACGTGAAGAAAAGAACATGCTAAAGTTCTATGCATGTGTGTGTGTGTGTGTGTGTGTGTGTGTGGAGAAACTAACCAAATTTAAATGTGTATTTCTGAACAAATATACTCACATCACAAATCCTTCGATCCAAGTGTGTGAATTCCATCCGATCAAACCTGCGATAAGAGAAATTGAAAAGGAGAGACATGTCACCTGCATCCAATTAGCGTATAGAACATCACGATATCACTACATCACCTTTGTGGGGCCTTGATCAATGCTTCATTCTTAAACATTACAGCATAAACAAATGCATATGAAAGCTAGAAATTGTTCTACTTTTTTTCATGATAGGGACTACCACACAAATTCTTTGAGATGTGGGACGGTAAGAATTGGAGCAGAGAAACGTTGATGTAGTAGGTGCTAAGCCATGTTGTAACACCTGGAAACAAATATCTAACCTAGCTAAGCAAAAAAATTAAAAATCAAGGAAAACATAACAGACTAAAAATATCTACCCTAGCTAAGCAATAAGAAAAATTAGAGGGAAACATAACAGACTAAACAGAACCCTAACAGGTAACTCTACAAATATTCACCTGGCATACGTTATCTCATTCCAACAAATATTGGAGTTACCTGTTACTGTATTTGGCAAGCAATTTCACTTTTAATTTTAAGGAACTGTAACGTCTTGTTTTTCAGATGATCCATTCATAGACTTTTTTCCTCAGTAAGAGGCCAACTTCAGTAAGGTTCAAAAATAGATATTTTGGAAAGTCTATGAAACACCTGAGTTAGAGTCAAATAAGGAATTGAAACTGCAATTGTAAAGACCAACCTGCCATTTTTTTTGTTCTCATTCCAGCCATTTCAACTCTCATCTTCTGAAACTCAGCCTACATCCTACAAATAAAGATGTTCAACAAATAATGGTGCAAGACAAAGCATTCTGATTACTATAATGAAAACAACTCCAATGATATTTTTTTTACATTTTCTGTGATATTATACCTGACCTGATCATCATATTAGCATTTTTATCACCTAAACTTCAAGCTATTACTTGACATCTTATGAATTAAATGGTAGCTCCAAGGAAGATATCTTTGGCTTTGCCATGCTCGCTCAACTTCCCCTGCCATGCATGTATCTGCTTAACAAAAGCACAACAGTACAACGATTTGTAGATAAATAAATACAGATACACAATCATTGATATGGTAGCGGATCATGTGGGGGTGGCGCATTATATAATCGGTTGAATTTGGAGCTCAGTGCCGTTCAATCTGGGCTGCTTGCTGGTCTGGCGTCAGTGAGCTCGTGGATATAGCAGACTAACAGTTAGAATAAAATGCGTTCTTTGGTTCATGTAGAGGTACCCGATGGTAGCAGCCAATGAGGGTTCTGGCACAGCATCGTGCACGGCGTCCCCGCGCCATTGGCGTCGGCGCACTCGGCGGTGATCTCGAAGGCTGACTTGCCGGACCCCACGACGGTGATGCGCTTCCCCTTAACCAGCGCGGCGGCGTCCTCGTCGGCCATGTGGGAGAGCTCCATGCAGTGGAGCACCCGCCCGCGGAACGCCTCCGGGCCTGGGGACACCGCTGGGATGTTGGGCACGCCGCTGAAACTGCCGATGCAGAGGATCAGGAAGTCGGACTCATGCACCTCCTCCGTCTCCGGCTCCTGCTCGCCGGCGCCGCGTCGCCCACAGTGAGGCGCCACACGCCCGAGCCGTCGCCGAAGGCCTCGCCGTTGCCGTTCCACCTCTCCCACCGGTCCGCCGCGCCCTCCGGCTCCGCATCGACGTACTCCGCGGCGACGACCCGGCTCCGGAACCTGACCTGGGAGAGGGGCACGAGATTTGTGGGTAGATAAGGAAGGGCAGGGGCCTTGATCGTGAGAAATTTTTTGAGGAACAGAAGCTGGAAAAAAATCCTGGTATAATTGGAAGGAAATAAACGAATGCGGGAGGGAGCATCTGTATGGAAAGAATCGTGGGAGGGGAGGATGGAAAGATTGGTGTTTATGGAAGCTTTTTGTTATAAAAATATTCGATATGATTTGATCCCTCTGGTATATGGAAGGGAAGGATGGAACGATTAGTGTTTTATATGGAAGGGTGGGATCGATGGAAGGATGGAATGGTTCATTTGGTTTTTCTAGGCATGGGGCGTGTGGTTCTGGTGATGCATGAATGAAAACCGGTCTTGGTTTTTGGAGGGAGGAAAAAATCGGTGGGAGGGAGATCGCCTGGTGGGGGGAGATCGTTGGAAGGCTGGAAACGAACGAAACGAACGAACGACTTACGTACTGAGACATTAGAAGTAGAGACTAAGAGTAGGAGTGATGTCATGGATTCGCGGAAAACATTTGCAGCATGTTTGGGTCGATGCTTTGTTTGTTGCAAAGTTGCGATCGATCCGTTGCACCGTTCGGCATGAATTTTGCTTGTTTGTTTTTGTGTTAGAATGGATTTAGTATAGTTAGGATGACTTCCAAAGAATGATTTATCAGAAACGGCGCAGCCTAATGATTCTCTTGATTTCCTATGGCCAAAAACACCCTAATGATTCTCTTGTTTTTCCTCTGACCAAATAATAATGTGCCTACATATGGCAGCCGGATGCGGCCTAGTCACACTTGTCTGATTCGTTGACTTGTTCGGCTCCAGACGAGGCAATCAGCCATGTGATTCGTGACGTACAAGCACAACCAACACAAAGAGCATGTTATCTTCAAATAATAATGGCCATGATGGTGATGATGATAAGGACATTCATTTGTTCTATAAGCTGTTCAATACCGTTTTGATCTCACGGTACTTCTCTTTTTGTGGGGGATATGCACGGTATTCTAAAGGTGCAATAATACAAAAAATTATAAAGAGTAATTGTTTGGATGCTTCGAAAGAAATTGTGACAGAGCCATTGCAAAAAAAAAAAATGTGACATAACCTTTCATGTACCCCCTACAAAATAAAATGGATCAGACCGTCTTGTAGTATTCCTATAAGCAGATCATTCCAGCATGCGGCTGGACTAAAATTTCAAAGCTATGCGAACTGAGCGTAGCTCAGATGGTTAGATTTCTTGTGATGGAACCAACCCAATAAGATTCAAATCCTAGACTGACATTGGTGGTTGCATTTTACTGTATTTATTTCAGGCCTTCGGTGATGTGCATTCAGTGGGAGGATACGTCCCCGTCGACCACGAAGGCGTCTGTGACGACTTCGTCAATCTTAAGATGATGTGCCGACCCAGTCTCTCGGAGGTGCTCATAGGGGTAGTATGTGTACGTGCGTACGTATGAGCGTCTACGTCTATACTGTGTTAAAATCAACGCTCATTGATGATTGATGCACACACACTTTTTCTCGTGCCAAATGTTATGATGGTTTATCAGAATTTATTTTCAATGTTTGTGTTTCCCATTCACTCAACATTTAATGGATTCACCCGCAAAAAAACCCATATGATGGAATTCACAAACCATTGGGAGAGATTTTCTCATGTCAAATGTTGTGATGATTTATCAAATTTTATTTTCACAAACATATAATCAAGGGAGGCACAAAATCTCTTCACAACCATTGGGCATATAAAAATGAAATTGTATTAAAGATTTCATATGATTCACATAAGAAACATCCAAAACCAATTTATACTTTTTATATTCTAATAGAGACATAGAGTACATAATTGATAGTTTTTTAAGTCATGTCCTTAGGGCCTTGATTCATTGAAAAAGGTAGAAGAGAACATAGTTGCCCGGTTAATTTGCAAATAGATAGTTTTTTTTGCGGATAATTTGCTAATAGATAGTTGTTAAGCAACAAGTAAATAGGGAGAAAATTTGGGTAATAACATCCTTATAAGTATTTAGATCATACAGTCAAAGTTAAATAGCTAAGTTTTGTTGAAAATATGCCCTAGAGGCAATAATAAAATGATTATTATTGTATTTCCTTGTTCATGATAATTGTCTATTGTTCATGCTATAATTGTATTAACCGGAAACCGTAATACATGTGTGAATACATAGACCACAACATGTCCCTAGTAAGCCTCTAGTTGACTAGCTCGTTGATCAATAGATGGTCATGGTTTCCTGACCATGGACATTGGATGTCATTGATAACGGAATCACATCATTAGGAGAATGATGTGATGGACAAGACCCAATCCTAAGCCTAGCACAAGATCATATAGTTCGTCTGCTAAAGCTTTTCTAATGTCAAGTATCATTTCCTTAGACCATGAGATTGTGCAACTCCCGGATACCGTAGGAATGCTTTGGGTGTACCAAACGCCACAACGTAACTGGGTGGCTATAAAGGTGCACTACGGGTATCTCCGAAAGTGTCTGTTGGGTTGGCACGAATCGAGACTGGGATTTGTCACTCCGTATAAACGGAGAGGTATCTCTGGGCCCACTCGATAGGACATCATCATAATGTGCACAATGTGACCAAGGAGTTGATCACGGGATGATGTGTTACGGAACGAGTAAAGAGACTTGCCGGTAACGAGATTGAACAAGGTATCGGGATACCGACGATCGAATCTCGGGCAAGTACTATACCGGTAGACAAAGGGAATTGTATACGGGATTGACTGAATCCTTGACATCGTGGTTCATCCGATGAGATCATCATGGAACATGTGGGAGCCAACATGGGTATCCAGATCCCGCTGTTGGTTATTGACCAGAGAGATGTCTCGGTCATGTCTGCATTATTCCCGAGCCCGTAGGGTCTACACACTTAAGGTTCGATGATGCTAGGGTTATAGGGAAAGTATGTACGCGGTTACCGAATGTTGTTCGGAGTCCCGGATGAGATCCCGGACGTCATGAGGAGTTCCGGAATGGTTCGGAGGTGAAGATTGATATATTGGACGAAGGGTTTTGGAGTCTGGAAGTGTTCCGGAGGTACCGGGTGATGATCAGCATGACCGAAAGGTGTTTCGGGAGCCCCGACAAGTGTTGGGGGGCTTCATGGGCCAAGGGGAGGGGGCAAACCAGCCCACTAAGGGGCTGTGCGCCCCCCTCACCTAATCCCACGTGACCAGGGGGTTTGGGGCGCCCCATCTAGGGTTCCCACCTCCTGGCTTGGGGGCCAAGTCACCCAAGGGGGAGATCCCATCTGCCCTGGCCGCCGCCCCCCTAGGGGAAACCCTAGGGTGCCTCCCCTTGCCCTTGCCCCTATATATAGTGGAGGATTTGTGGCTGCACAACACACGAGTCTCTCTCTCCCAAGGTGTAGCCCTACCTCTCTCCCTCCTCGTCTCTCGTAGTGCTTGGCGAAGCCCTGCTGGAATACCGCGCTCCTCCACCACCACCACGCCGTCGTGCTGCTGCTGGACGGAGTCTTCCCCAACCTCTCCCTCTCTCCTTGCTGGATCAAGGCGCGGGAGACGTCACCGGGCTGTACTTGTGTTGAACGCGGAGGCGCCGTTGTTCGGTGCTTAGATCGGAATCGACCGTGATCTGAATCGCTGCGTGTACGACTCCACCAACCGCGTTCTTGTAACACTTCCGCTTAGCGATCTACAAAGGTATGTAGATGCACTCCCCTCTCTCTCTCGTTGCTAGATTACTCCATAGATTGATCTTGGTGATGCGTAGAAAATTTTAAATTTCTGTTACGATCCCCAACAAGTTTAACTTGAAAACTAATTGTAATTGATCAAGGAGCAGTATGCGTTAATTTGTTAGAATCCACTACCTCTGTAAATTTTTATAGGACGTTATTAGAGTCTATGACATTGTCAAAAACCGTCTTATATCAAGTTCTATAGGGACTATATTTTTTTTACTAAGAGTTGGGCCCTCTCATATTTTGAGCCAGAATTTAACCATCTATATTATTAATAAATATAAAATATCTGCTACACAAACTATATGTTGGATTTGTATTTCAAAAAGGTTTTCCATGATATAATTTTTGTGACATATAGTTTACATTTTATTAGTTAAATTTATAGGTCAAAATTTAGCCCAAAGTAAGAGGCGGGCTAATAAAATCGAATGGTGGGTGTAATACAGATCAATGACCAAAGTTTGATCTTAGGTGTATATAGATTAGACACTTGTAAGTTGAATTTATCTTGAAAGTATTTTATATCCAATAAGTAGTTTTATTATATTTCAACATTTGAAAGTTATAAAGGTTAACACTCACTAGCCCACTACAAATTGGGGTCGCCACCATCACCATTTGTCGAAAAGGGTTGAAGCGGCGGAAAACAAAGACATACTTAAAATCCCCAAACTGGAGATACCACATGTCCATCCGGTAGATCGGGGCCTCCTGACGCTCCGAAACTACACGGAGGAAGAGGAGGAGGAGGAGGAGGAGGAGGAGGAGGAGGAGGAGGGGCGGCGGTGGGGGTGGTGGGGTGCGGTGGTGGTGGGCAAGATCACCTCTTGCTAGGGTTGGGAGACAAACGGTTTAGCTCCTACATTTGTTTGCAAACTTAACGCTCGTTATTAATTTTAACATTGTACTTTTCATATGATTATATGCTATATTGTATTTTCTATCAACATGCAAATAAAAAAGTAACGGCCAAATGTGTACACTGAAGATGACATTGGTATTAGAAAAATATATACATAAAAGGGTACTATACCGAACTTAACATACTAGCAACCATGGACATGCAAAGTGCGTTGAACTAATGTAACTGAAACATGATTTTTTGTCTATGTACATGTTTTGCCATCTACAATATCGGAATAAAACTACAAGAAGCGTGTACTTTTAATATTAATCATATTATAGGCTCAAGAATTACGAACTTGCATATATCAATCATCACAATGTTTCTTGTTAAATTCATTTTTTTCCAAGAAGGAGGAAAGCCCTAAGGTCTTTTTGCATGGACTGATGCACACAATAATTAATTTCTGGTTAAATTCTAATACAATTTTCTAAAATAATTCAAGTAACAAGCACATGCTGGGCGCAAAGACATGGAAAAATCTTTTTAAATATAATGCAATATTTTTTGTAAGAACATAAAGAATTCCCATGTATGCAAAATAAAATACCATGAGAGTCATTAATTATGAGATATTGCATACAATTAAGAGCACATAAGTGTACGAGTGATTAAGAGAGGTACGACATGTCCCCGTAATCAATGGATGAGCAATAAAAACTACTCCCTCTACTCCAAAATAAGTGTCATGGTTTTAATCCAAAATTGAACTAAAACCACGACACATATTTTAAAATGCAAGAGTAGATTAAAAATTTCAGATGGTTTGCATGAGAAATACCCCAATTAGTTTGTGCCTTTTAGTATAGATCATGGAGTATAGAACTTACACTCCCTCCGTCGCTTAAACTAAAACCACGACACTTATTTTGGAATGGAGGGAGTAATTCGCACAACAACAAGGAAAAGGGGAAACGCCTAACGAGCAATGACCAAGGAACGGTTAAAAGCTCACATGTTGAACACATGTAGCTTTTCCAATTTTGGCCACTACTTGTAAATTAAAGATAAGATACTTCCAAATTAAGTAGTAGGAAAAACTATCTTGAAAAGTATCTGTACTTTGATTAGATACCATAGATATATCATGGAGAACAAATTAATGATCAAATTTGCAATTTGACGATCTCCAGCATTCCGGAGCAACCAAAGAAAGATTGACAATAATTAATTGATTGCCGCATTTAATAAACAAAAAAATATTGGAAAATAGTTAATTGATTAATTGTCGTGTTTAATAAAAAAGTACTTGTATATGATCAAGGAATACCAATATGTAGTGCGTAATTTATTAGAACATTTTACTAGGAATATTGTAGTATGAATAAATGATCAAAGTTGCATCTTATGTATATTTATCATTTTATATTTCGACACTTCTAAATTAAAATAGGCGAATTTACCTTGAGAAGCACTTATCCAACGCTTGGTTTTATTAGTTCCCATGGATATTTTAGCTGACCACAAATTAATGATCAAATTTCTACTTATCTAGTATCTCGGAGATTTCAGCATTTCGAGGGAACCGAAGATTTTTTTCAGTAATTAACTGAGATTAGAATATTAATAATTGCCGCGTTTCAGGGTTAGCACTCACTAGTCCACCACCAACCGGAGGAGGCCCTCCGGTATCCTCCAAATGCTAACGTCCTGCCTACCCGCCTCCCTGTCCCATTTCGCCCTCCATCTCTTCTCTTCCTACGAAAAGCTCGAAGCTTTTTGCAATTGCAGCGACTATTAATGGCTGCCGTTCTGAACTAATCACGGGGGCCATTACTAGCTCCCGGCGGCGTAGTTAATCCCCCCATAAACGCCGTCGCCTCCCGCTCTAATCCTTCGCCTCCCGCCGCTGGTGCCGCTGGTGGTAGCGGCAGTGGTGGTGGTACTAGGTGGCGGTTAGGTGGAGGTGAGAGAGGCGAGGGCGTAGGGGTCGGGAGAAAGAAGCGGTGCGTGCGGCGGGGGAGGTGGTGGGGAGATGGTCGTGGCCATGGCGGCGGCGCGGCGGAGGCGGGTGTGGCGGTGGGCCATGCGCGCGGTGGCCAGCGCGGTGATGTGGACGGCGGTCCTGCAGCTGGCGTCCATCACCGGCCTCTGGCGCCCCAGGGTCTTCGCGGACTGCTGGGGCGGCTCCGGCTCCGGGGGCGCCTCGGCCGGCCTGGCCGCGCTCGCCGGCGAGGACCGGGTCGCCGCGCGGCTCTCCCCTCCGGCGCTCGTGCCCAGGAGTAAGTGCTCTCTTCTTCCTCCTCCTCTTCCTCTTCCTCCCATCCGAAGCTTCCCCCTGCCCTTCCGTGGAATTAGTCTGCGCGATCTGGGCGAGCTGGTGGTTCCCGGATTTGGGCGGAGCTCGAGTCAAACGCGGCAGTTCTGTGGTCAACGACGCCGTCTCTTCTGACGATTCGGCTCGATCGCAAGCTCGAAATGGCGATTCTGAGGCCAATTTTGTGCCGTCGTGGGATCTTCAGGTCGCATTGGGGCTGCAAGCGTTCTGAATTTGTGGTTGCGTTTTTGTAGAGGCTGTTCTGAACCTGGACCTGAATGTGTGTTCATACCTCAATCTTCATTTCCTTTCCTGTGCTGCTCATATGCTATCTTGAGAGCTGATTTGTAAGCATGACATCACTGGAACATCCGATCGTAAGGCGCGCTCGATGTGCCGAGCTAGCTCTGGCCTCTGATTAAGATGAGCCTTTGCTGCTTTATGTTGCTGAAAAATAACAAATGATACAGAGTATTTCGCAACACGCAAGCAGCTTCCATCCAGTGATGCATTTTTATTTATTTATAATGGAAGCTTTTATTACCCCCGGACTCTGCATCATTGATGCATACAGCCTCACTGATTGCATCGTTTGTTACAAAGTCACCAAACAATGACATTTGACATATCTTGTTGTCTCAGTCCTTTTGTTGGCACTTGGCACTGCGCACTGGCGCTGATTAGGGTCTTGTTTTTTTATGCAGGAGTTTATAGAAGCAATGGCTATCTGCTAGTAACTTGCAACGGAGGCCTTAATCAAATGCGAGCCGGGGTTTGTACCTTAGCTAGAAGAGATTATTTTTTTGCTCCGTAGTTTGGGTACATGCCGCGATTCTAATTTTCTTATGAAATGGTGTGCTGCAGATATGTGATATGGTGACCATAGCACGCCATCTGAATCTAACATTAGTGCTCCCTGAACTGGATAAAAGGTCTTTCTGGGCTGATCCAAGGTATAATTTCCCATATAACACTGTTTCTATAACATCAAACACGAGCTGTTTGTCCAAAATTGCTTCCTGGAAACACATAAACATGTGCTATTACCTTGTGCTATTGTAAATGTCATTCATCCCCTTATCTCAGAGTAAAATAGGATCATTTTTCCTTGTGAAATATGTTCATGATTGTTTGTTGCTTAATTACAAAATAAGTTTGTTATTTTGACTTTGCAGTGATTTTGGAGATATATTTGATGTGAACCACTTCATTAATTCGTTAAGAGATGAACTAAAAATTGTCAAAGCACTACCGTTGAAACTCCAGCTAAAAACTAGGAGAAGACTTTATTCGATGCCTCCTATCAGCTGGTCAAACGATACATACTACCTAAAGCGGGTAAATAATGTCTGTCTTACTGCACGCTGCATTTAGCAGTGATTGAAAAGTTAGGAAATCTCAAAATCATGTGGACCTGAAAGCTTCTCTGCTGCAGGTATTACCTCTTGCAAGGAAGCACAAGGTGATCCATTTCAATAAAACGGATGCCCGGCTAGCAAACAATGGCATTCCTATCCATCTCCAAATGCTGCGCTGCCGTGTCAACTTTGAGGCTTTGAGATTCACTCCACAGATTGAGGCCCTTGGCAGAAAACTTATCTCCACCCTTCAACGAAGTGGGGAATTTGTTGTGCTTCACTTGCGTTATGAAATGGACATGCTCTCCTTTTCAGGCTGCACACATGGCTGTTCCGATAAAGAAACTGAGGAGCTCACCAGAATGAGGTTCGTATTTTGCATTACTACTTGGTGTTATAGATGTGCTGCTTCAGTAGGAACCAACTGATCAACTTATGAACTATAGATATGCATATCCATGGTGGAAAGAAAAGGAAATCGATTCTGAAACCAAGAGGCTTCAGGGACTTTGTCCCCTCACACCTGAGGAAATTGCTCTAGTGCTTAAAGCTCTAGGGTTTTCAAAGGATACGTTGATATATATTGCCTCTGGTGAAATCTATGGAGGTGAAAGACGGTTGGCTGCTCTTAAGGCTGCCTATCCGAATTTGGTGAGTGCTTCTTCCATTTACTATTTTCATTTACAATGTTCTCTGAGACATGTGTTAATTTTCTCAGCTTTGTCTAATAATAGGTTAGAAAGGAAAAACTGTTATCTTCCAATGAATTGTGGCCATTCCAGAACCATTCGACCCAGATGGCAGCACTGGACTACATGGTTTCGATAGCAAGCAATGTTTTCATCCCCAGTTATGATGGAAATATGGCAAGACTTGTCGAAGGTCACCGCAGGTTGGCTTCTCCGGAATATTTTGTTGATGTTTACATTAGTTAAGAAATGTTTGAGTTTGCGTGCTCTTTTGATTATCAGAAACAAACATAAGTTTGTCTGCTTTCTAATGGCAACAGAACTACTTTGGGGTTATGCTGATGAACCTTTTGGCTGTTCTGTTTTAGGTATAGTGGCTTTCGCAAGACCATCTTATTGGACAGGACAAAACTTGTTGAACTTTTGGATCATTTCCAAGGAGGTTCATTGTCCTGGGATGAATTCTCTGCGGCTGTGAAGGAGGCGCACCAGTATCGCATGGGCCAACCCACAGACAGAAGGGCCATCCCTGGCCAGCCCAAGGAAGAGGACTACTTCTATGCTAATCCCCAAGAATGCGTCGGTTCCAGTTCCATGGGGAGATTAAGAGATGTTTCCTGATGATACCCGGAAAAGCATTGCAAATGAGTATTGATGCTGACCTGATAGCATAGCGTTAACCCGGTGACACCATGACTTTGTACAGCTGACCCAAGTTCCTCCTGCTTACTACTGATTATTCACTTTAGGTACAAGCAGAGCTACACGTCGAGTGTCTATAACCAGATTCCATAACAGAATAAAGCTGAGAAAGAAATTCAAGGCATCCGAGTTCGGAGAGAAGAGACGCCACATGAGCAGCCATTCTGCTCTGCTCGATTGCCACTTCCAGTTATTGTTGTATTTCATTTTCTTTTCAAAAACAAAAAAAAATCCATTTCATTTCACTCTCCATTCCCCCTTCTCTTTGTTTAGGGCTCTGACTCTTATCATGGGTATGTCAAAGTTCATGAGTGTTAATTTTGACTATGAGGAGTTTTCCGCCGATGTTCTTTTGTACTAGTTACCAAAGCTATTATGAAATTTAAGGTCATACAGAAAATGTTCTGACAAACATTAACCTGGAGCTGGAGGGCTCCAAGATAAGATGATCCATTTTGTTTCTTTCCAACAACTGGGTCATGGAGTGTGTTATTACTTTGTTGAACTGTATGCAAACTTCTCCGATGTGGCTGTTGTCCTTGCTTCTGCGAATTTGACCCGCAACCGCGAAGGAATCAGCTGACCTGCAACTGCAAAGGAACCAGCCTGATCTCATGCATATATCTCTTTTTTGTTCCTCTGAAATCCCTAGATAAGTGGTGCATCCAATGCAGTGTTTCGTCCGTGCAAGTTTTGGACTTTGGTGACGTGTCCTAGAGATTTGGTGTAGTGTAATCGGTTGTCCAAACATTTTGGCATGGAGATCATCTTGTGCTTGGTTTGAAAAGAAAATGCTCTAGAATCGTTTGGTGTTTTCTGTGAACAAGACCGAACATGCTTTTCTGTTTTTAGTGTTTGTTTAAATCTTTTACTACTTTTACGGCCAAATTTTCAATGGTAAACTATAAAATAAGCACAACACACATAGTTCATCACACCTGGATTTCTTGATGACCGATGCTAGGTTTTCAACTTCTTATATGCCCCTACTTATACAAACATCTGACGTGCTGTAACAAAATCAACAAGTCTTCAGCGGGCGAGATAAATAAGTCATAGTATACATTAAATGTTGACTTAAAATGAATGAATTTCAAGCAGATTTGCTAGTGCCCATCTGGATGAGAATTAACAAAATCTCATCTAACTCTCATGCCATTCCATTTTACGGGGAGTTTCGTGCGATATTTTTTAATGCTTGATTGTTTTTTTATAACTATATCGGTTAGATGAGACTTACTAGCCACGCCCATTTTCAAATATGTGTTATGAACGGAGGTTATTTCCTACAAGATCGTATGACCATGAAATGTTTTTCCAGCTTGTTCATCAGAAGTACTGCATCGTTGATCACAATATAAGAGATGAAAATTATTGAATAAACTCGGGATATGATCATTGCTAATTTTAATTGAATTTCAAGCAGATTTGCTAGTGCCCATCTGGATGAGAATTAACAAAATCTCATCTAACTCTCATGCCATTCCATTTTACGGGGAGTTTCGTGCGATATTTTTTAATGCTTGATTGTTTTTTTATAACTATATCGGTTAGATGAGACTTACTAGCCACGCCCATTTTCAAATATGTGTTATGAACGGAGGTTATTTCCTACAAGATCGTATGACCATGAAATGTTTTTCCAGCTTGTTCATCAGAAGTACTGCATCGTTGATCACAATATAAGAGATGAAAATTATTGAATAAACTCGGGATATGATCATTGCTAATTTTAATTGAATTTCAAGCAGATTTGCTAGTGCCCATCTGGATGAGAATTAACAAAATCTCATCTAACTCTCATGCCATTCCATTTTACGGGGAGTTTCGTGCGATATTTTTTAATGCTTGATTGTTTTTTTATAACTATATCGGTTAGATGAGACTTACTAGCCACGCCCATTTTCAAATATGTGTTATGAACGGAGGTTATTTCCTACAAGATCGTATGACCATGAAATGTTTTTCCAGCTTGTTCATCAGAAGTACTGCATCGTTGATCACAATATAAGAGATGAAAATTATTGAATAAACTCGGGATATGATCATTGCTAATTTTAATTGAAGAAAGCAACAAAAAAAGAAAAAATAGAAAAAAAGGCGAAAGTAGGATAGGGCCCAACCGGGTTCGAACCGGTGACCTATTGATCTGCAGTCAATTGCTCTACCACTGAGCTATGGACCCATTGTGCTTAAAATATTTTTGTTTTCTATTTCATTCGTTCTCTATGCTCCCTTCTCTTTGTTTTGGGCACTGACTCTGATCATGGGCATATCAAAGTTCACGAATGTTAATATTTTTTACGAGGAGTTTCCTCTGATGTTTTTTTCGTACTAGTCACCGGAGCCATTACGAACTTTCAGCTCACACAGAATTAATGGCAAACATTACATTACTTACTCCGGAGGGGTCAAACCCTCAAAGATAATATGATTGATTGATTTTTACTTTCTTTCCAGCAACTGATTTATGGGGTGTATTCTGGTTTTATAGAACAGTATGCATATAAGCAAACGCCGATGTTGTGGCTGCCGTGCCAGAAGAGAGCACATCCTTCTGCTGTTTTCTGCAGCTGATCTGATGTGCAGCTTACTTTTTGTTCTTCTGAAATCCCTAGGCCAGTGTATTCCAGTCTAGTTTTTTCTTCCGGCATTGGTATCGTCGCAGTCATTTTCTGCTAGATATCTGATTTGAATTAATAAGTGTAACTCAAAGTCTTCCAACACCGACAGGAAGATAAGGAACATAAGAGCATGATGTTTCTTTATCTTCCTGTCTTGCGAGGAACCTTTATCATCAAAATTTGGTGCTTTGGAGATCTTAGAAGCAACTGAACTTGTGTTGAAGCCATTTCAGCATGCAGTTTTTTTTCCGGAAATACGCGAAGCTTGCGTCTCTACCTTCAGCTCAGTTGTTGCACAATTCATTCATTTTTTAGGTTTGGAGTCTAGAACTATTTTTCTTGGACTAGTCACCGGAGCCATTACGAACTTTCAGCTCACACAGAATTAATGGCAAACATTACATTACTTACTCTGGAGGGGTCAAACCCTCAAAGATAATATGATTGATTGATTTTTACTTTCTTTCCAGCAACTGATTTATGGGGTGTATTCTGGTTTTATAGAACAGTATGCATATAAGCAAACGCCGATGTTGTGGCTGCCGTGCCAGAAGAGAGCACATCCTTCTGCTGTTTTCTGCAGCTGATCTGATGTGCAGCTTACTTTTTGTTCTTCTGAAATCCCTAGGCCAGTGTATTCCAGTCTAGTTTTTTCTTCCGGCATTGGTATCGTCGCAGTCATTTTCTGCTAGATATCTGATTTGAATTAATAAGTGTAACTCAAAGTCTTCCAACACCGACAGGAAGATAAGGAACATAAGAGCATGATGTTTCTTTATCTTCCTGTCTTGCGAGGAACCTTTATCATCAAAATTTGGTGCTTTGGAGATCTTAGAAGCAACTGAACTTGTGTTGAAGCCATTTCAGCATGCAGTTTTTTTTCCGGAAATACGCGAAGCTTGCGTCTCTACCTTCAGCTCAGTTGTTGCACAATTCATTCATTTTTTAGGTTTGGAGTCTAGAACTTTTTTTCTTTGGACTAGTCACCGGAGCCATTACGAACTTTCAGCTCACACAGAATTAATGGCAAACATTACATTACTTACTCTGGAGGGGTCAAACCCTCAAAGATAATATGATTGATTGATTTTTACTTTCTTTCCAGCAAACTGATTTATGGGGTGTATTCTGGTTTTATAGAACAGTATGCATATAAGCAAACGCCGATGTTGTGGCTGCCGTGCCAGAAGAGAGCACATCCTTCTGCTGTTTTCTGCAGCTGATCTGATGTGCAGCTTACTTTTTGTTCTTCTGAAATCCCTAGGCCAGTGTATTCCAGTCTAGTTTTTTCTTCCGGCATTGGTATCGTCGCAGTCATTTTCTGCTAGATATCTGATTTGAATTAATAAGTGTAACTCAAAGTCTTCCAACACCGACAGGAAGATAAGGAACATAAGAGCATGATGTTTCTTTATCTTCCTGTCTTGCGAGGAACCTTTATCATCAAAATTTGGTGCTTTGGAGATCTTAGAAGCAACTGAACTTGTGTTGAAGCCATTTCAGCATGCAGTTTTTTTTCCGGAAATACGCGAAGCTTGCGTCTCTACCTTCAGCTCAGTTGTTGCACAATTCATTCATTTTTTAGGTTTGGAGTCTAGAACTTTTTTTCTTGGACTAGTCACCGGAGCCATTACGAACTTTCAGCTCACACAGAATTAATGGCAAACATTACATTACTTACTCTGGAGGGGTCAAACCCTCAAAGATAATATGATTGATTGATTTTTACTTTCTTTCCAGCAACTGATTTATGGGGTGTATTCTGGTTTTATAGAACAGTATGCATATAAGCAAACGCCGATGTTGTGGCTGCCGTGCCAGAAGAGAGCACATCCTTCTGCTGTTTTCTGCAGCTGATCTGATGTGCAGCTTACTTTTTGTTCTTCTGAAATCCCTAGGCCAGTGTATTCCAGTCTAGTTTTTTCTTCCGGCATTGGTATCGTCGCAGTCATTTTCTGCTAGATATCTGATTTGAATTAATAAGTGTAACTCAAAGTCTTCCAACACCGACAGGAAGATAAGGAACATAAGAGCATGATGTTTCTTTATCTTCCTGTCTTGCGAGGAACCTTTATCATCAAAATTTGGTGCTTTGGAGATCTTAGAAGCAACTGAACTTGTGTTGAAGCCATTTCAGCATGCAGTTTTTTTTCCGGAAATACGCGAAGCTTGCGTCTCTACCTTCAGCTCAGTTGTTGCACAATTCATTCATTTTTTAGGTTTGGAGTCTAGAACTTTTTTTCTTGGACTTGACTCACATTGCACAAGTTCTAATACATTACTCGAAAAAGGTTCCTCAAGGGTGGATTTTCAATAATGATGTAAGCGTGTTTTGGATGCATGTTACGGAGCTGCGGGCCAAAAGAAAGAACACATGACCATATCATGTTCATTTGAAGAATTGAGACTGAAAAAAAACAAGAGATACTCTATAAAAAGAAGACCATTACCATGTCTATTTGAAGAAATGAGATTTCTAAAATATGAGAAACAAAAACAAGAGGCAAACCACATGAATGTCTCATGTTTATTTGATGAAGTTAGTCTGAAAATAAATTAAAAATAAACAGAGAGGGCCCAACCGGGTTCGAACCGGTGACCTATTGATCTGCAGTCAATTGCTCTACCACTGAGCTATGGACCCATTCGTTAAAAAATTTACTTAACTGTTTGAAGAGTGAAGTTATCAACGATAGTATGATTGATTTTACTTCTTCCCAGCAACTGATTCATGGAATGTATTCTTCTTTTACTTGAACAATGTGCGTATAAGCAAAAGCTGATGTTGTGGTTCTTGTCCTTGCTCTGCACATTGACCTGCAACTGCAAACGTATCAGCTGATCTTAGGTGTAACTTTTCTTTTGGTTAATCTGAAATCCCTATCTGAGTGGGTGACACAGTGCGGTGTGTTTTTGTTAGACCTTGGTGATGGCAGTATTGTCCCAGTCATTTTCTGCTAGAGATTTGGTTTGATGTAGTCTCGGTGGACCAAACTTGTTCACCTGGACATCATTCTGTGCTTGGTTTGAAAACTTGGAGAGAGGTTTTCTTTTGGATTAGGTACAAAACTAAAGGAGTACTAAGGGCTCCTTTGATTCAATGGAATTTCATAAAATTTTTTGGAGGAATTTAATCATTAGATTTTTTTTCCTATGGTGGTCGTTTGATTCGCAGGATTCAAATCCTTAGAAATTTTTTCATACGATCCATTTGTACTACATTTGGAGAAAATTTTACGTCGACTCAAACCTATCGGTAGAATTTCTTTGTTTTTCGTGGGCTATCAAACATTCTTTCATCCATATTTCTGTAGTTTTGTTATCCTGTAGAATACAAGAGGACATGGCACTCTGTTTCTTCATTTCGAGAATCCTGTGAATCAGAGAGGCCCTAATTGAAGAGTTTGGTTTTCTGTATTCCTTTAGGAACATCCCTCGTAGGGCAAGGGTGCTCGTGCGATTCATTGAAGATAGAAAAAGTTGGATCAGCTAATAAGGACAACCAAGTCGAAACACTCTACAAAACACGGCTTATTGAAAAAAGACACACCAAGACCCTCACATCGAGCGATGGATCTAATAAAGACTAGGGCCAGAGCACTGTAGGCACACTGGTAGTGTTTTAACTTTTTTTACGACAGTGTTTAACTTTATTGCCTCAACAATTACACTAGGATATTCCAAAAAAAAACAATTACACTAGGATAGCCGGCAAAGTCATCATGTTGTTGGTGTCTTTCAACGATGATGAAAGAAGCACAAGAACATGACCAACGTTGGGTCAATACCTAGTGATAAGAAATCTCTTAACCCAAGTACAGAATACATGGGCTAGGGAAAAAAATGACTAGACTCGGTTCTCGTATTAGAACCGGGTTCCAACTTATGCCCACCCATAGATGCTCCTACCTTTGGCTCAATCGCTTTCTTATTTTTCAATCGCTTTCTTAGACACGAGTCTAGTATTTAGTTTGGACTGAACTCACGTTGCTTGTGCTGTAATTGACCGGATTTCTAATAATGAATTAAGCGCGTTTCAGATGCATTTTGAAGTGAAACTTAAAAAAATAGAAAACAAGATGTATTCTACGAAAAGAATAGCACATGACCATATAATGTTTATTTGAAGTAGTTTTAAAAAAAAATTAAGCGCGTTTCGATATGCATCTTGAATTCCAGTTTAAATGAAAAATAAAATATACTCCTGTATTCTAAAAAAGGTACCACGTGACCATATAATGTTTATGTGACAAAAATAAAATTGAAATTAGGGAGGGCCCAACCGGGTTTGAACCGGTGACCTATTGATCTGCAGTCAATTGCTCTACCACTGAGCTATGGACCCAATTTGATTAATTTTTTTAATTAAAGACATATTAGCTATCTTGTGTGTGTGCACTTTTCTATTTTGAAATCTGCTCTAGAGGATCTCGGTTTATTATTAAAAAAGAAAGAGAGTTTGCTCGGTTAATTTGTGGAAAATCATTACATCGTGCCTACAAGATAGGGCATTCTGGTTGACCTGGCTACCAACAAGACACATCACCGAAAAGAGAAACATTGTCGAGGATGCCTGCAAGGTGTCAACGTCGTCACCTCTCCTGAGTAAGTCACTCCGACTACATCGCAGACGACCAACCAAGAGCCCAGGAAATATGTCTAGCAAAGTCACAATACCGGCACCAACCTTCGTAATTTTTGGAGGTCATTGCAAATCGAGCCCGCAAATCTTCAAATTTGTTGGTCAGGAGTGCTGATATGGAGGAAGCTCCAAACCCAACCAGCCAAGAGGAAGGGAACTTTCATACCGTTCTTCCCCTCCTTTTCATGCCCGTACCAATGTCGTGGCTATGTTTTTCACCTGTAAATGCGCCCTTTAACAACCTCTCTCTGCCTACCGTCTCCCCAACTACCCATTAATAACCCCCGTTCCCGCCTCCCGTCGGCTATACGATGCCTCTCCCTCCATCACTCCATTCTTCTCAATGGCTCATCGCAATCCCATTGCCACCGACATCAAGCAGGAGCAACAAGCGCAGGTGTACGACTAGGCTGCTCGATGGGCCGAATTCGACCGTGCCTTGGTGGCTGTGGGGAAGATGGATGCTGAGAGGGACCACTGGCTTTGGGACCGCACGCCCACTCCCAACACCGGGAATGACGCATGGACGAAATGGGATGAGGCCGCCCTGCCCTGTTTCCGCTCAATCGTGGCCCACAATGTCGTCGCCCTTGCAATTATGGTGTGGGACGAGGTCACTTTGGCTCATTTTTCGTGAGATTGAGGCGGCCAATGCCATATCGTCCAACATGATAAGTACCACCACAGTTATCGTTTCAACAACTAATTTAGAAGGGAGTTTTCCTATGAGAAGACCACAAGGGAGTTTTCCCGGCCCAATGTCGCATCGTCCAGCATGGACAACTCCCACCATAGTTATCGTTTCAACAACTAGTTTAGTTATAGGTTTAGTTCAAGTTTTAATGTTCTATATATACTAAGTTCGTAGTGTGACCAATTTTCTGTCCCTAACTATGAAATAAACTTCTTGAGCAGGAAATCGTCCATGAATGAAATCGTCTGTGCTAAATTCATGCATGCTTTGTGTGAGTGGGGAGTTGAGCCGGGAAGATAATGTTATAGCCAATGACATACGAGTCTCACACGCAGATTTCTTTTTACCGATTTGAAGTTAACTCGTTGCTTCGGCAACCTTGAAAATATTGTGAAAAATTCCATGTCTTCCTGAAGAAGCTACATCAAAAAAATATCATGTCCATTTTGAAGTAAACGAACGAAAAGTACTCATGTTTTCCGATGGATAGTACGGACCCAAGGGAGTTTTCCTACGAGAGGACTACATGAGTATATCATGTTCTTTTCAAGAACTGATGTAAAAAAAATGTTCGTTTTAAGAAGTGACATCTGAAAACAAAAAACAAAAAAAAAAGAGTATATCATGTTATAGCCAATGACATACGAGTCTCACACACATATTTCTTTTTACCCATTTTAAGTTAACTCGTTGCTTCCGCAACCTTGAAAATATTGTGAGAAATCCCATGTCTTCCTGAAGAAGCTACATAAAAAAAAATATCATGTCCATTTTGAAGTACTCATCCCCGCAAAAAAAAAGAAGTACTCATGTTTTCCAATGGATATCACGGACCAGAAAAACAAAAATAATGCAACACCGTGAGGGCCCAACCGGGTTTGAACCAGTGATCTATTGATCTGCAGTCAATTGCTCTACCACTGAGCTATGGACCCAATTTGATTAATTTTTTAATTAAAGACATATTAGCTATCTTCTGTGTGTACACTTTTCTGTTTTGAAATCTGCTCTAGATGATCTCGGTTTATTATTAAAAAAAGAAAGAGAGTTTGCTCGGTTAATTTGTGGAAAATCATTACATCGTGTCCACAAGATAGGGCATTCTGGCTGACCTGGCTACCAACAAGACACATCACCGAAAAGAGAAACATTGTCGAGGATGCCTGCAAGGTGTCAACATCGTCCTCTCCTGAGCAAGTCACTCCAACTACATCGCAAACGACCAACCAAGAGCTCAGAAAATATGTCTAGCAAAGTCACAATACCGGCGCCAACCTTCGTAATTTTTGGAGGTCGTTGCAAATCGAGCCTGCAAATCTTCAAATTTGTTAGTTAGGAGTGCTGATATGGAGGAAGCTTCAAACCCAACCGGCCACGAGGAAAGGAACTTTCATATCGTTCTTCCCCTCCCTTTCATGCCCGTACCAATGTCGTGGCTATGTTTTTCACCTGTAAATGCGACCTTTAACAACCGCTCTCTGCCTACCGTCTCCCCAACTACCCATTAATGACACCCGTTCCCGCCGCCCGCCGGCTATACGATGCCTCTCCCTGCACCACTCAGTTCTCCTCAATGGCTCATCACAATCCCATTGCCACCGACATGAAGCAGGAGCAGCAAGAGCAGGTGTACGACTAGGCTGCTCGATGGGCCGAATTCGACCGTGCCTTGGTGGCTGTTGGGAAGATGGATGCTGAGAGGGACCACTGGCTTTGGGACCGCACGCCCACTCCCAACACCGGGAATGACATGGACGAAATGGGATGAGGCCGCCCTGCCCTGTTTCCGCTCAATCGTGGCCCACAATGTCGTCGCCCTTGCAATTCTGGTGTGGGACGAGGTCACTTTGGCTCATTTTTTGTGAGATTGAGGCGGCCAATGCCACATCGTCCAACATGATAAGTACCACCGCAGTTATCGTTTCAACAACTAATTTAGAAGGAAGTTTTCCTATGAGAAGACTAGAAGGGAGTTTTCCCGGCCCAATGCTGCATCATCCAGCATCGACAAGCCCCACCATCGTTATCGTTTCAACAACTAGTTTAGTTATAGGTTTAGTTCAAGTTTTAATGTTCTATATATACTAAGTCGTAGTGTGACCAATTTTCCGCCCCTAACTATGAAATAAACTGCTTGGGTCGGGAAATCGTCCATAAATGAAATCGTCTGTGCTAAATTCATGCATGCTTTGTGTGGGTGGGGAGTTGGGCCGGGAAGAAAATGTTATAGCCAATGACATATGAGTCTCACACGCAGATTTCTTTTTACCGATTTTAAGTCTACTCGTTGCTTCGGCAACCTTGAAAATATTATGAAAAATCCAATGTCTTCCTGAAGAAGCTACATCAAAAAAATATCATGTCCTTTTTGAAGTAAACGAACAAGAAGTACTCATGTTTTCCAATGGATATTACGGACCCAAGGGAGTTTTCGTACCAGAGGACCACATGAGTATATCATGTTCTTTTCAAGAAGTGATGTAAAAAAAATGCTCTTTTCAAGAAGTGACATCCGAAAACAAAAACAAAGAAAATACAATAACATGAGGGCCCAACCGTCGTTATCGTTTCAACAACTAGTTTAGTTATAGGTTTAGTTCAAGTTTTAATGTTCTATATATACTAAGTCGTAGTGTGACCAATTTTCCGTCCCTAACTATGAAATAAACTGCTTGGGCCGGGAAATCGTCCATGAATGAAATCGTCTGTGCTAAATTCATGCATGCTTTGTGTGGGTGGGGAGTTGGGCCGGGAAGAAAATGTTATAGCCAATATGAGTCTCACACGCAGATTTCTTTTTACCGATTTTAAGTTTACTCGTTGCTTCGGCAACCTTGAAAATATTATGAAAAATCCCATGTCTTCCTGAAGAAGGTACATCAAAAAAATATCATGTCCTTTTTGAAGTAAACGAACAAGAAGTACTCATGTTTTCCAATGGATATTATGGACCTAAGGGAGTTTTCGTACGAGAGGACCACATGAGTATATCATGTTCTTTTCAAGAAGTGATGTAAAAAAATGCTCTTTTCAAGAAGTGACATCCGAAAACAAAAACAAAGAAAATACAATAACATGAGGGCCCAACCGTCGTTATCGTTTCAACAACTAGTTTAGTTATAGGTTTAGTTCAAGTTTTAATGTTCTATATATACTAAGTCGTAGTGTGATCAATTTTCCGTCCCTAACTATGAAATAAACTGCTTGGGCCGGGAAATCATCCATGAATGAAATCGTCTGTGCTAAATTCATGCATGCTTTGTGTGGGTGGGGAGTTGGGCCGGGAAGAAAATGTTATAGCCAATGACATACAAGTCTCACACGCAGATTTCTTTTTACCGATTTTAAGTTTACTCGTTGCTTCGGCAACCTTGAAAATATTATGAAAAATCCCATGTCTTCCTGAAGAAGCTACATCAAAAAATAACATGTCCTTTTTGAAGTAAACGAACGAAAAGCACTCATGTTTTCCAATTGATATTACGGACCCAAGGGAGTTTTCGTATGAGAGGACCACATGAGTATATCATGTTCTTTTCAAGAAGTGACATATGAGAAGAAAAACAAAAAAAGAGTATATCATGTTCTTTTTCAAGAAGTGATGTAAAAAAAATGTTCTTTTCAAGAAGTGACATCCGAAAAGAAAAACAAAGAAATACAACAACATGAGGGCCCAACCAGGTTCGAACCGGTGACCTATTGATCTGCAGTCAATTGCTCTACCACTGAACTATGGACCCATTTGATGTGGATTTAATACCTAATGTTACTCATTAGTAGATAAATAACGGATAACATTTTTACGCCGTACCTAAGCTTTACTTAACTACGGCCAACGTGCAATGTATGTTCGAGATGACGTGTGCTCCAACGCATGAAGAACTCGACATGAAATGTCCGTACACGAGAGAAGACCAAATGCCGGCCGATATACGTGTGGCACTCAAACCGTCAATACGTACTGATCCTCTCATTTTTCAAAGTAAAACAAACGTAGAGTCTCGTATCAATCATCGTATATGAACCAGAAGAACACGATGCTTGCATGAAACAAAACAACATCTTCTTCCTTGTACGCCCACTGCTGCCACTTATATTACACCACCCACACCCAAGCCGACCGGGTTGATTCTCTCTCAAAACCTGCACCATATCAACCAAGCGACGGCCTATCTAGCTAGCTACTTGGCGGCGGCGGCGCCATTGGAGGAGGAAGGCGGAGGCAGCAGGAAGTCGAGGAGGATCTGGTTGAAGAGCTTGGAGTCCTCCTGCTGCGGCAGGTGGCCCGTGTCGGGGATGATCCTCACCGTCGCCTTCTCCCCGAGCTTCTCCTTCACCTTGTGCGCCTTGGCCACCGGGAAGATCTGGTCGAACTCGCCCCACACGATCAGCACCTCCTGGGGGAGAGGAGTGATCTGGAAGCCGTGCCCGGAGGCGATCCCCTTGATCAGCTCGATCTTCCCCTCTCTCTGGACCGCGAAACACTTCTGCACAGTAAAAGCGTATGTACTTTGGTTAATTTTAATCAATTAGTTGCAATCTACTTCCTCCGTCCCAAAATATAAGAACGTTTCTGACGCTACACTAGTATAAAAAACGCTCTTATACTACTCTAACTTAATTTTAAAAATTGTGGCTACATGCATGCTTGCGGTGTCACACACACACATTCTCCACCAACTGACCGGTCGGTGGCAGACGTGATTCGCCACCAAATCGCTGGTGCGATCCATCATTTTCGTAGCTTTTTAATCATGGCGGCGAATGATGCACACTGCAACGACCTTTTCAATCGACGTCGCACCGCACCCATCGTATGCATGGCCTCAGTGTGACGTGGGAGGGAGTACGTACCCGGAGGAGGTCGCGGGCGAGGCACTCGGGGAGGTACTTGGGCGGGCCGTGCGCGCAGATGTCCATCAGCCGCCGCAGCGCCTTGGTGTCCGCCGGCACCATCAGCTCCGTCACGTCCGCCACGCCGCCCTTGGCCGCCAGCGCCCGGTCGTCCTCGGGCCCCTTGGCCAGGTCCGAGCTGCACACCGCCACCTTCCCCACCGTCCACGCTCCGGCTCCCCCGCCCTGCTGCAGCGCCCGCGCCAGGTGGTACGCCACCAGCCCGCCGTAGCTGGTGCCCACGAGGTGCACGACGCGCCCCTCCTCGCCGACGCCGCCGAGGCGGTCGCTGGCGAGGAGCTTGGCGATGGCGGCGGCCTGGAACGCGTCGGAGCGGCCCGGGGCCCGCGTGGTGGACGCGCCGAAGAAGAGCAGCGTGGGCACGACGAGGTCGAAGTGCTTGGACAGCGGGCCCACCTGCGCCGCCCACTGCCACGTCGGGTCCGGCCCGAAGCCGTGGATCAGCACCACCACCGGCCGCCGCCCCCGCAGCTGCTGCCGCTGCTTGGACTCGGCGTCGGGGGAGGAGAGGAGGGAGGGGTGGGCCCAGAAGTGGAGCGTGGTGTCGGCGTCGACGGCGACGGAGCTGGGCCGGAGGCCGGCCGAGGTGAAGGCCCGGCGGAACACCGCGTTGAGGAGGGACACCACGCCGAACCCCATTGCTGTCTATGCGTTTGTCTCTCTCTCTCTCTCTCGCTCTGCTCAGCTCTGTCAAGCTCTGCTTCTTCTTCTGCGATGTCTGTCTGCCTCGACGTGCGTCTTATAGTCTGTCTGTCTGCTTGTTTCCGTCCAATGGCATTAGGTTTTGTTGCTTAACTACTGGTGTACTTTGTGATGTTATTCCAGGTAGAGGTAGGTGAGCGTGCATGGTTGGTTCAAGTGTGTCGACTGGATCGTTTCTGCTGCTTCTAGAGAGAGTTGGGAGAGAAAAAGCTGCCTAGAATGCGACTCAGATGGGGATGCAGAGTATGGAGGAATAACCATGGAATGCTCTGCCTTTTTAGTACGAATTGGATGTAATCATGGGTCAATCTTTACAAAAATGCCTGGTTTTTTCCTCCCCTGCCACTCCATCATGGACTGCGTTTCGATGCCTTAAGGCACATGCCTCTATGACATGTGGGGCCAACAGATGGTTGTCCCACATGTCAGTGACCCAAAGGCAGGTGTCTTTACGGCATCGAAGTTGCGTCCCTCGATCATGCGCCGGTTTGATCTTTCTTTAGGCTTAAGGCCCCATCGGGAAGAAAAGAAAAATGCAGGAATTTTGGAGGATATGATTCCTATAGGAACTACTCGTATTTCATTGCCGTTTGGAACAAAGGAATACTATCCTACACTCACTTGAAACCTATGTAATCGGTTATTCCATTGGAATTTTGAAGGGAACCAAACTTGATGTCTTATCTCATGCTTTCTTCTTTTGCTGTCTACAATTTATGTGCTTTTCATGTGTGGCACCTAAATGTTAGTTTTTCGGTTTTGTGTGGTTTTAGTTCCTATAGTCTTCCAGGATAAACGACATCTCTATTCACGTGTTTTTCCTATTTCTACGTTTTGAGGGGCCAAACAGAGCTCTAGTTCTCGGGAGGCCCGCGTTCCCACATACCCTCAATGTCGAAACCCGGACTCTATACGCGAGAGGGCACATGATGGATATATGCTTCAAATCTTTGAGATCATCGCCACACCTTAGGCAACAAGACTTGTTGAAGATTTTCTTATGTGCAAGGCTGGCCTGGGAGTTTAACCTTGCTACTCCATCTTCATATAGTGCTAGCATTCATATGATCTTCGTCTCCTTGCATCAAAAGGCTAGCTA